>NC_056743.1:1649529198-1649729198 GCF_019279795.1 Protopterus annectens | reverse complement strand
TTATTAATCTGCTATTCCTGTATCTGTGATGTGTCAGTGTGATATCTAGGTCAAAGGTGAGACCAGCTGCTTTCAGCTTCTCTGTGAGAATTCTGAGAGTTGAAGCTTTTGAAGTAGCTCATGGACACTGTGCATGAGACAGCCCACATCCCAGATTGTCTCTCTTAACATTTTGGCGGGAAACTTATTAAAAACTAGTGACAAACATTCATTTAGCAATGTAAATGCATCTAAACATGACAAAACCTTCACAATGCATTCTACAGGTTACTACAGACTCTATGTAAGTGAAATCAAGCCCAAAATTATTAATAAGTAACAAAACTCAACATTTTTGTCCCAACTCAACTCCTATGCGAATCTTATTATTTACTGTGTCTATATGATCAAAAGTATTTCTATATATTAATAAAGAAAAGAAAAAGAGAGTAGAAAGTAAAAGGGTGTAAGGCAGAAATGAAAAAAAAATGTAAGCGAAAGCTATAAGAAGCATATACAATAGAATATTACTTACTGTTTATATTAATAGAGTCAAAAATAAAACATATTATTTACTATTATTTAGTTCTAATTATTATTAGTTAAAGCATGACAGATTATTTACAAACAAGCATAAGCAGTGTAATCAAGAAAGTATAATTAGGTAGTGTCATTCCTGTATCTGTGATGTGTCAGTGTGATATCTAGGTCAAAGGTGAGACCAGCTGCTTTCAGCTTCTCTGTGAGAATTCTGAGAGTTGAAGCTTTTGAAGTAGCTCATGGACACTGTGCATGAGACAGCCCACATCCCAGATTGTCTCTCTTAACATTTTGGTAGGAAACTTATTAAAAACTAGTGACAAGCATTCATTTAGCAGTGTAAATGCATCTAAACATGACAAAACCTTCGCAATGCATTCTACAGGTTATTACAGACTCTATGTAAGTGAAATCAAGCCCAAAATTATTAATAAGTAACAAAACTCAACATTTTGTCCCAACTCAACTCCTATGCAAATCTTATTATTTACTGTGTCTATATGATCAAAAGCATTTCTATATATTAATAAAGAAAAGAAAAGAGAGTAGAAAGTAAAAGGGTGTAAGGCAGAAATAAAAAAAATGTAAGAGAAAGCTATAAGAAGTATATACAATAGAATATTACTTACTGTTTATATTAATAGAGTTAAAAATAAAACATATTATTTACTATTATTTAGTTCTAATTATTATTAGTTAAAGCATGACAGATTATTTACAAACAAGCATAAGCAGTGTAATCAAGAAAGTATAATTAGGAATAGCATTTGAAGAACATATAAACTTTTTACAAGGAATAAATATGTTATTATTCTATTAATCATATTTTCATTACTCTTCTCTCCCTGCCCTCCCCCACCCTTTACCCACTACATAATCTAAATAGAATGTCATTGTTTAAACAAAGAAAAGAAGAAAAAAATAAAGGAAAAAAAATGTATCAAATTACTGACCATATTTCTCCTCTTCAGAAAGAGAAACAAGTTAAATCACAGCTTGCCATTAAATCTCCAGATATTTTGACTAATTATGAAACAAAACATTTCTTTGCACACAGAGAATAACTTTGATTAAATCTTTTTCAAAATATTTGTTGCTTCTTGGAAATGCAGGAACTATATTTAAAAAGATTAATAATAAAATAAAATGATGAGAGAGAAAAAAAACATAGTACAAATCATTTGTTTTTTAGTCTCTTCTTCTTCTCTGAAGTCTTCCACAAGTTTCAGTTGCCAGTCTCTTTAACGAAGGACTAGCCCATTCCATTTCTTCTATTTTTCCAAAATCTTATTTTTTTGATAAACAGTAAAGCAGAGTCTAAGTCATCGAAAATTTTAGGACCATCAGGAAGGAAGATTTTAAGCTTGGCAGGAAACAGAAGGTATGTTTTAAACTGTGCTTTTAAGCTCCCTTATTAGTGGCAGAAAACTTTTCTTTTAGCTAATACCATGGAAGAATAGTCATTGACAAAACGCACAGTTGTTTCATTAATCTTAACAGGAGCTTTAGCCCAAGCAGATTTAAGAACCATCTCTTTATCAAAAGATGATAAAAATCTAACTATAACTGATCTAGGATAGTTTTTGTTAGAGTTAGTATTAGCTATAGATCTATGTGCTCTTTCGATACCAAAAGAGAATGCTTCTTGTAAATCTAAAGTTTTAGGGAGCCATGTTGTTAAAAAAGAAGTAATATTGTTACCTTCAATATTTTCTGGCAGTCCAAAAATCCTAATGTTATTGCGCCTAGATCTATTTTCCAGGTCATCCAGCTTTGTTTGTAAATGTGTATTTTGTTTCAGCAGAAACTCAATGTTGATTTTCTCTTCTTGTATTCTATTTTCCATGTCATTCACAGCTTCTTCTATGCCTGTCATCTGGATCTTCTGTTGTTGCAGGTCCATATGTAACAAGTCTATTTGTTTTGTAGTTTTTCTATGAAAGTGTCTATTTTAGTATCCATTTTATCCATCTTAGCAGTAAGTTGCTGGACTATAATTATCAGAGACTGAAGTTCTTTCTTGATGCTGGAGTCTTGAGAATTTGTCTTACTGGAACTCATTTCAGACTGATAAACTGACAGGAAAATTTCCAAAGTAATTTCTGACAGGAATATTATTAAGATTTCCTTTCTTTTTTAGATATAGTTCAAGAACTATATAAAACAAACATATTTAGAAAGAAAATTACTTCAAAAATTATTTTTTTAAGTAATTAATTCCTGTCAATGTAATGAAATTGGTGGAGCTGAAGAAATCTGCTGCTATCCTGTGTTCATCCTTGGCCACGCCCAGTAAGTCGAGATTCTGAAGGGAAACCATATATATATTTATATATATATATATATATATATATATATACCTTTTTTTTTTCTATAAACTAGTATAGCTAGTAGCTGTAGCTTAGTCCAGATCCAGGCCTGTTACTTCTGGAACTGTTTTAGTGGTTTATTTGTTCTAAGCATGTTCTCCACACCATCATGGATTGGAAGGGGTCTATCTGCAATTTTGTGAGAAAATTGTGTTTGATTGGTACCTGACTGGTAAAGGGAGGCTGGTCTAGGGCTTGGAATAAGTATCCTCATTGGTCCTTTTGAATTTTGTTAGAGTTTTTTCAGGTTTTAGCTTCTGGTATCTAGGCCTTGAATCTGAGAAGGTTTTTGCTTGTTTGAGGATCATGCATCACTGCACACTACTGTACAATTGAGTCAAAGCTAGAAACTTAAGTTTAACAAATTTTCCCTTAAAACCCAGTCATAAATATCCATTCGCCGAGCTCCTCCATAATCGTTTCTGAATAGCCACCCTTAGTGACAACAGTCATCAATCTAGCTTTATGGACAGTTGGACTACCCTTATTTCTCCTGTCAATCTTGTTGACTTGGGTCTCTTGAGCTAGTGTAGCAATTGCCTCATTTACACAGACAACTCTCTACTAATAACAAAGTCTTGTATAGAGTATGAGAGATGTATTGACATCAGGAATCTTGAATCCATGTTCTCTCTCACTCAAAACAATAATATGGAGAAGGTTGTCAACTCACACACCACTACATATTCACATAGTACCGCTACTCATACACATACCATTACTCCTACATCAATACGCATCAAACACATAAATCGACATACCTGGATGTTCTCTCGAAAAACTTACCAAAGCACCAGAGACCTGCAACACATAAGTCTGCCACAGCTAACACAGTCTCCACAGCACCCATGACACATAGCAACACCAGTGTCCCACCCACCAAGCCCATAAGGCATAACACTCAACATCAAGTTTTCCTGTCATTGGAGACTCAATAGTGAGACATAAGGATGTCCCACTCACCAGGATGGACAAGGAGAAGGTCACGGTCTGCTGCCTGTCTGGTGCCAGTATTCTCTAAGTCACACATGCACTCAGATCTTTCACCAACGGGTACCATTATGACCCCATCATAGTTCTTGTTGGTTTGAATGACCTTAGGCATACATAACTGGACTATATGAAGAAAGACATGGTTAAGCTCACTGTGTATGTTTCCCAGGCAGGTATGTCCCTAGCATAGAGCAGCATACTACCCACACCTATAATGATGATGCCACAGTATAAACAAAAGTTTATTGATTTCAAAAATTGGCTTAGTTTTTGGTGTCATTCTAAGGGGTTCCAGTTCCTGTCTGCCTGGGAAGCCATGGTCGACAAACCTCACTGCTTTGCCAGAGACAGTTTGCACCTGACACCGCTAGGCTTTCGGCTGCTGGCAAAGGCTCTTGTCACCCCCATAGTGCCTTTTTTTAGGCAAGGTCTCGAAAACAACATTACCGTTGTGAAATTAACCAATCAAAACAAAATAAGGGTCATGCTGCTAAATGCTAGGAGTTTAAAACAAAAACTGCACTAGCACAAAAGTTCCTTGACTTTGTGAGTTTAAATTCCCTGGACCAAATTGCCCATACCCTGACAAGAGGAACAAATATTCTAGATCTGGTTCTCACCAACATGTCAAACATGTGCACTGCTGCAATTGTTGGACCCTCATTAATAAAAACTGACCACAAATCAGTTACCTTCAAAATGACACTAACACCAGAACGCACAAAGGGTGAAATCAGACTACAAACCTTCACCAAGGCAAACTATACCCTCCTATGTGAAGGTATAAATGCATTCCAAGACCCAACCTAAGCTGAAAGTGGTAGCTGTGCCGAAGCTTACACTAAAGTCCTGTACAATCACTTGCATAAGTGAATAAACTCAGCTGTACGAGATAGAATCAAAGACAGAGCCCAACATAAAATCAAGCTGCCATGGTGAACTTCCAGCATCAATAAACTCTGCAATAAACACAAAAAGCTGCTGTCAAAGGAAACAAAGACAAGGACCCAACAATGGAAAACCACCTCCCTCATCCTTAACAGACAAATAAAGACAACTTGTCAAATCTTTCAAGAGCTCCTTTGAGAGAAATGTAGCAAAGACTGCCAAGGATAACCATAAGGCCTTTTACAGCTATGTACATAACCTAAAGAGTAGGACCCAAGCATGTGGAGAACTGGTGACCAGCAGTATCATACACACTGACCTCACAGAGATAGTGAACTTGCTAGTAGATAGGTTTGACAAAAATTTCACTCCCTTATCCCCTCCTAACTTACAACAAACCCTCCCCCATCTTCACCCCAACTTACATATCTGCAGAGCAGGTCCTCAAAGTACTGTCCAAGGCAAAGAACATGGCCTCTGTGAGACCAGATGACATCCCAGTCTGTCTTCTAAACAGACTAAAACATGAACTAGCATCAACACTAAGTACCCTTTTCAATCATAGCCTAACCACAGACTTTGCTCCTGTGGAATGGAGAACAGCTTCAGTCATTCCCCTCCACAAAGGTGGTCTAGCAACAGACCTGTGGAATTTCAGACCCATAAGCCTGACCAGCCTCATCTGTAAGTCCATGGAACGTATCATTATGGACCTCATAAATAAAGACATAGGTGACCTCCAAATCCTGAATCCTACCCAATTTGGCTCCATGAAGGACAGAGCTTGCTTGTCAAATCTGGTGGATTTCTTTGAAAATATCACCAAGGCCACTGATGAGGGCAAATCTGTGGACACATAATACCGCGACTTGGCAAAGGCTTTTGATACAATCCCACATTCAGGCATTACTGATAAACTTAGCAAACTGAATGTAAACCCCTTTGTTGTAAGATGGTTTGCCAACTGGCTCACAAAGCAGACACACACTGTCAATGTGGGTGACTTTATATCAGCCAGCAGACCTGTTACCAGCAGGGTGCCACAGGGGTTAGTGCTGGGCCCCCCTACTGTTCAGGTCAAAATTAAAGGGTTGTGGCTGACCAAGTTTGCAGACAACTGCAAACTAGGTGCAATAATTAAATCCTCAAATGATATCAGTATACTCCAGGATGGTCTCACACAGACCAGTGACTGGTGTATTAGTTATATTCTCAAACTGAATGCAAAGAAATGCATCATCATTCCCTTCAGCACAAACAATGTTCCTTCCCACTATCAAATCAATAACAACACCCTAAGTATCCATGCAATATTAATACATTTGGGAATCACAGGATGACCATGACCTTAACTTCAACCACCATGTGTCTATCATTGTAAAGAATGCTTTCCATGTAGCTCACTTAATTAGTAAAGGCATCACTTTGAGAGCAAAAGAAGTTATAACCCCCATATACTTGTCACTTATCTGTCCCATAATTGAGTAAAGCACCTCATTTGGCATGTACCATACAAAGCACCTGCAGCAATTAGAGAGACCTCAAAGATTTCTAACAAAGAAGATCAAGAGGCTCCAGCATGTGCCTTACACAGACCGACTATAGTCCATTTCACTATGCTCTGTATCATATAGACTTCTTATGGGAGACTTATGCCTGGGCTACAGAGCAATCCAAGACCCAAAGTTAATGAACTTGCTGCATATCAATAGATCAAATGGGACTAGAGATACTCATTCCAGTGAACTAAATTTGGCCTGCAACTTAAATAGGACATGCTGGAGGGACATGCTTGTCTCCCAGTGTCTGCCACATCTTTGGAGCAGGCTACCAATTCATATGAAACAGAGCACCTCTGACATTGTTCAAGAGGAACCAGGATGAGGGAATGGGACCCTGTAAATTCTTACCAGGGATAGAGCTCACTACCCTCCTGGACATGTGCAGTCATCACTAAATCTTGGATATTGACTAGCATTTCCATGGTATTACATTGGGATGAAATGACTAAGCTTAAAATGACCACCGGGTCAATAGCCTAGTCATCTCCTATGATCCTATGATCCTAGTACTTATGGAGTTAATGTAAACCTGCTTAAAGCTATAAATTTAATACACACAGCCCATAATGACACATTTCTCCATGACACCTCTTCTATCACATGAGGGAAAGCAAGTATCACCAATCTCTTCCCTATGCCTAGCTTATGTATTCTTCCTTCATGTCTATTGCATTGCTCAAAACCTGAGTATCACAGCCCCATAAATTAGACTGGTCATGAACATAATGAAAAATTGATTCAAAGTACAACTATATAAAACTTTAAACCCAATTAACAGAAATCTAACATGGTCATTGTTGCCTAGTCCCACCAGTTCTTTTCATCATATCTCCACCCATGCCATGCTTACCCCATGCATATCAGCCTAAAAATAATAAAAAAACCCAGCCAGTTCAAGTAATCCACTGGGAAAAGTTTGTTCAGGTTGGCCTGAATTCTTCCAAAGTTTGTTCCCCCCAAGACTGTTCCAAACTAGTTAACTGCTCCAATTGCATCCCCAGCATTGAGATGAGAGTCTCTTCGTACATGTCATTGACAATGTCCATCTCTGTAGTTGCCAGTGGAGCATAACAGTTCACTATCGCATTGGCAGGAGATAATAAATCCATCTCCACCGTGTGGGAGCTTGTTCCCCAATGCTGTTGTGGATCCTCCTTTCCATGTTTCTGAATTGGGGACTTGTTAGGTTAGTGATTTTGCGATCTGTATGTTTTTTCTGCATAAGGTAATTTGGAGAGTGGCCCTTAAAAGCCCTTGCATACAACCATGACCTACTGGCTAATTGTTGAAGGAAGAAACACTCCACCGTATGTGGTTCCTGAAATGTTGCCTAAATATTGCCTTTAACAAGCAGCAACATAACTGGATATTAGAGTTGTACCAGGTATCCAAGCTCACAGTCCTTATGGAGTCATGGTGCTAAGCACTACCTCTTTAGACATATAAAGTGGTACTAAAGTCTGGGGTTATTATAACTGCATGCCATGCTCCTTTAAAATTACTACCCAATGACCTGTCTGCATGCAGGATGTTTTCACAATCGTAATTCAAATACATTATAATGAAATTTAGTGGATTATTACTTTGTAATGTACATGAAAAGGATATGATGGGCCCTTTCTATGGTTAGTGGGGTTTTCAAATTTAGCACTTTGCGTAGTTTCCACGTTATAAATTGTACTGGATCTGACCCATCCATATTTTCAGGGAGCTCTATAAGTCTTACATTGTCTATGCAGACCCATCTTCCATCTTTTTTCCATCCATAAGGTTTTTGATTACAATTGCTGAACGTCTTTGACATGGGTAGAAGGTATGGCATGTTAGTCACAGAGTTCACTTTTCTGCAGCAGTAATGTCTTCTGAATGGCTTTGAGCTATTGCTTGTGATTGTCAACTTTATTTTTAATTTGATACAAGCACAGAAGAACTTAGGTACAACCAAGGTTTCCAGTTTCAATCGAAGTTTTAATGTTAAAACATAAGTGCTTTTGCAGGCAAATCTGCTTCATCAGATGCTAATAAGTACAACTGAAATGTGCTTCTTTTTATATAAACCCTAGCAAGCATTAGTAGTCACATGATACAAATTAGGTAAAAACATTTAACATGATAGGGTGTAACTTGAGCTTACTGCCCTACTGAATGAAAGAAATGCTTGCAAGCATGTACTGCTATCAATGGAAGGCACTTATGAAATATATTTACATATATATATATATATATATATATATATATATATATATATATGTGTGTGTATATATATATATAGAGAGAGAGAGGTTCATTTCAAAATCTTGAAAGCTCAAAATCCTGAATCTCAAAATACTGAACTCAAAATCTTGAAAGCTCAAAATACTGAAAACTCATAATACTGAATCTTATAATATAGAAAAATATACAGAACACCAACACTGATTATATTGCAGCAAAAATATATTCAGAAACATATTACCCTTCTACAACATATTACCCTGCACCGCCCATGTTGATGTCTGTGCCCCCCACTCCCCCTGCTAATTAAATATATCAACTTTGAGATCACACTTCACTACACAAAGATGAGCTATGTTGTAGTATAGTACATTAAAAGGGAACATGACTAAGGTTACAACAGGCAGTCATGAAGCATGTAATGGTACGTTTGCCATTGTCTTCTGCGATGTGCGATCTTGGAGTTGATATATTTTAGTAGCAGGGGATGTAGGGGGTGCAGCCCCCACATGAGGGGTGCCGGGTTTCTCCCCCCCCCCCGCTTATAACTGTAGAAGGATAATATGTTTCTGTATGTATTTCTGCTGCAATATAATAGTGTTGGTGTCCTGTATGTTTTTCTGTATTATGAGATTTGGTATTATGAGTTTTCAGCATTTTGAGCTTTCAAGATTTTGGGCCGGATTCACAAAACCTCCGTGTAAGACTTAATATGTCTTATTCGGAGGCTGCAGTTGAACGCTATGACGTCAGCATGCCATGCATATTCATGAGGGCATGCTGAATCATACCCTAGTCTAACACGGTCCATGTAGGAAAGCAGGGGGCGTGTCTGATTGCCGAGTACAGCAAAGGGACACGCCCCCAGAAGAGTCAGAGTCCTGAAAGTAAACACCCATGAGCGAGTCCGCTGAAATGTCAAGGAACACAACACCACACATCCCCACAGACTAAACCCTACTGAAAATGTGTAAAATGTAAAAAAATAGCAGTTTCCTTTTTTTTTTTATAATTTCCAAAATGTTTGCCCGCATTTGCGCTCATTTGCATGTGTATGCCCTTTGCTCAGCCACAGTTGCAGACATTGAAAAGTATATAAGATCTACATATGCAAATTAAGCCAAGTAGCAATAGCGTAGTGGTAGAGTCGTCGGCCAAAGAGGAGGTAGTCACGGTTCGAGCACCCACAATATCATTCTCCATTTTTATTTAAATAAGTATGAAACAATCCCCTGACATATATAACTATAATGTAAGTAAAATGTAATGAAATGGCCCATGTATTTGTGAACAAAACCGATGTAATATATAAAAAAAAGGATCATAATTGCCCATAGCTTAGCAATGCTTTAACAAGCTTAATATGAGTGCCCGTAGCTGAGCAGTGCTTTAACAAGCTTAATATGAGTGCCCATAGCTGAGCAGCGCTTTAACATGCTTAATATGAGTGCCCATAGCTGAGCAGCGCTTTAACATGCTTAATATGAGTGCCTGTAGCTGGGCAGTGCTTTAACATGCTTAATATGAGTGCCCGTAGATGGGCAGCCCTTCATCCAGCTTAATATGAATGCTTATAGCTAAATAATACGTTACCTAGTGTAAGCCATTTGCGCAGAGCTGCACAGCACACCAAACAGCTTACCATCGGGCAACGTTGAGCAACTTGTAGCAAAGTCGCCTTTACACAAACACACCTCCTAGCCTGTCTAGACAGTAGTAAAATAAAAAAGCAATGACAAGGGTCGAACTCGGGATACTGTGCACCATAGTCAAAGTACTGAACCACTAAGCCATGACAGTTCTACTTAGAAATACAGTATTACCATACATATAGGAATTAATGAAAATATAACCATGACAAAGCAGGTTTTCTCTAAGCTGAGAAATATCCAAAATGGCCAATCACAGATAAGTGCGGGAAAACCGGCATATATAAGCTCCATAGGTGGGAATACACACCATGACTGATTGTGGTACCCATTTGCAGTCAGGATGGCAGGTGTAGGAGAGGGAAATCACTTTAGAGCACAAAGGTGGGGTGTTGAGGAGTCAAAATATATGGTTTGGCTCCTAGTCCACCATCATGAAGGCCAACTCATGAAGGGCCATGTTTAATGGGGAGCGTACAAGGCAGAGGCTTGGAACCAATTGGCACATGATCTCACCAGTGCCACAGGCATTCCAAGAACTGGCGAACAGGTCTGTCACCACCATGCGGACCTAAAGTGACGAAAAGAGGACCAACTGAACTGATGGATCCAGGAGGCCCGTCAAATGCCCAATGCCCCACTACTGAGTAAATATCCATGTAATTAAGTATGTAAGAAATGCTATTCTAGCCTATAGTATGGATAGGTATGTTCCAATATTCCTTCGTTTATATTACAGCTGCAGATGTTCATTCCACGAATCAGCAAGCCTATGCGGATAGGCTGGCAAGGTTGCGCCACCAGGCAGGTTAGTAATTATTCTGCTAGTATTGTTATAGAATATAAGTGAGACAGCCTGTAAAAGAGTTCAGTGTTGTAACCCAGTAATAAAGGTCAAATAAGCCTAGAAGAAAGATTCTGCTAGTATTGTAAGATTAGATAAGTGATGCAGCCTTGAAAAGAGTATTGCAATCCAGTAATAAAGATTAAACAAGTCTCAAATAGAGTTTCCACCTGTATTGTAATATCAGATAACTGCTTCAGCCTGAAAATGAGTGTTGTAATCAATCAACAAAGGATAGACAAGTGTTGAATACATCCTTGTAAATTCTGCCATATGAAATAAGTTAGTCAGATGTAAAGGATTGTTGTAACCCAGTAGTAAATGTTAATAAAGCCTTGAATTAAGTACCATCCTGAAATGTAAATATAAAATAAGTGAGAGAGTGTGAGAAAGACAGCTTGAAGCTACCAAGAAAGCTGTAATAAGTCTGGAAGAAAGGTACACTGCATTCACTACATAATGAAATGAATGAGACAGCCACAACCAAAGAGTGAAATGTTTTTAATAAAGTACAGAATCTGGACTGTGTCCATCCCACAATTTGGATATGTTGCTGTACCCTTGCATTATGGAGATAGTATGGTTGTATGAAATGATGAACATCCACAGTTGTCTAGACCCATATAAATCAAATGTAGCAGGATGCTTTACCTGAACACAGCCAGATATGAACATATATGAATAAAAATGGAATGTATATTAATGTAGCAGTAACATCCCCATCACCAACATTCCTAAGGTTACATACAGGAAACTGTACTAATACATGTAGGGGATATATATCTGCATCTACTAGGAATGTACAGTATATGTATATGTATATGTAGTTTAAGTTGTTAATGTAATATTTCTCCACCCTACCCTATTCTCACAAATTATGCCATTCCACACCAAACTGGGTATGTGTATTCACAATTAATTGCCATAGACATTTGTCTGGTTGGTTTATACATATCTGAATGTACGTTGATGCATGTGCCCTGTTCACATATCCAAACCTGATGGCCTGTTGCCACCTATGAACCCTGCATGCTGTTGGAATGTCCACTGTTGTTCTAAATATGCATGTGTTATGCTTGCTGCTCAATGTTCGGAATTCATGTGTGTTTGGTTAATGGGAATACTGATGCATGCTGTTACAACTAATTTTGAATGGCGTTGTTTGTTACTAACCCAAAATGCCATATAATACTGCTAAACATAGGACAACAGGGAAGGCGGGTTCCAGCGGACCCACCTCTCCCACCTCATCTGGCGAGTGCACCTGGCACCAGTGCCCAGGCCGGGACCTCCTCCTCCGGTGGCCCTGTGCCACCTTCGGGTGGAAGCGCTGCAGGGGATGGGGCTCATCCCTCCTCTGCAAGTGTGGCCAGAGAAGAGCCTCCACTCACCCTCCATAGGGTCCGGTCTGTGGTGTATAGTGAGATCAGGCATTCCATGTCTGATCCCCTACGCCAGCTTGAGGTGAGAGTGGCGCAACTCATGGGTGTGCCTGCCCGTCCTATCCAGCCCCCAGCACAGCCCCAGCCTGGGCTGTGAAGGCAGAGTTGTAACTGCCCATGGGTGGTGATCTCAGTTCCACTGTTGTCATCTGTGGGCTCATGGGCATGCGATATCCAAACATCTGTCCCCGTCAGTTGTGTTTACCCCCCACATGTGTCATACTCTGCCCCTGTATGCATCTTGTTTGTCTTGTCTGTTAACATCCCCAACCTACCTCCCCAAATATACCTACTTCCTGTACCTCACATTCCACTCTCACCTGAAAAAAAAATAAAAAAGGGCTCTCTGTTCCCACAAAAATATTATGCCCCGTACATAGCTGCCCATTTCGCATACATGTCTGCTGGACATGTAAACTGATAATTACAATTGGCTGTACAATACAACATATTTAGTTGTCCTCACCCCTGTCTCAGGGGTGGAAGGTGTCAAATCTCACTCTAAATTTCTAACATATGCACAGCTGTTGCTGGTAAAGAATTGGGCAGCTATGGGCCTTCCCTACATCCTTCCTGCACATCCTGAGCTTGTTTTCCTATTGTCCTACCCTCTTTGTGCCCCCTTTTTCACCACTGTCCGATTTCCCCATTTCCTTTTCTTTAAAATAAATTAGCGTGGGTGTAAGCACTTTTAAGCAGTAGTCAGCGGGTGTGCGCTTGTGTGCACTTAAGTAAGCGTAGATAAGCATAGCTAAGTGTCGTGCAAACTTGCGCAAACCCACTTACAACTGCTTAAAAGTGCCTTAGTCACTCTGTATGACAAGGCCTGTAGTCTGCTCATCAGCAAAATAAAATACCCCTGTCAGTCTCAAACCCAGGACCTTGGAAACACTAGACTGCATGAATTACCACTGAGCCACAGCAGATATACAAGAACTTGGTGTTGAAAGAAATATATCATGAAATACAATGAGTGAATGTAAAGGGAAAATAGGAAGGCAATTACACAAAGCTTGTTCTGTGTATCTTTACTGGCAGTTCTTGTGGAATTGCATTATACGAGTGTGATAAGAGAAACAGCCATGCTAGTAGGTAATAATGTTACAGTAGCACCTTACAAACCCCACACAGTATCAAAGCAGGATAAATACCGCCATATTTGAATAGGTAAGAGGCCAGACCTCCCAACTGTGACTGATTTACAGGGATGTCCCTGATTTGCAAACAAATGTTACCTGTGCCCCACTGACTCCCTGTGAAATGTACTAACAGTAGGCAGAAAGGTGGGGAATCCCACGTAATGGTAACTGTCAATAAGTTACAGTAGACACTACTTGCATATCAGAAATGGTGTAGTAATACATATGCTCAAAATACCCCACAGTCACAACTGCAGAATATCTGAAATATATCAAGGGTGTATTCCACTGATATGTACCTTTCCCTGAGGCTGGTCAAATATATACCTGAAAGTATCTCAGGCCTGGAAGTGTCAGAAACACACAGGCATATCAGCCTGTCTGCTGTTACACACTCTGCAAATAGCTGCAGAATTACTTCCACAAGCATGCCCTTATGTAGGAGTACAACACAGAAATATCAAAGGATGTAGCCATCTAACATACTAACGACAGTATAGCAGTTCACAAGCACTGCATGTGCCTAATAATCATAATTGTTAGCACAATATACGTAGTTGTCCTCACCCCTCTCTCAGGGGTGGAAGGTTTCAAATGTCAGACCAAATGTCAAACATATGTACAGCTATTGCAGTTAAAGAAATGTGCAGCTATGGACCTTCCCTACACCCAGCCTGCACATCCCTAGCTGGTGTCCCCACTGACTTCCTGCTTCCCGCTTACAACTGTTTAAAAGTGCCTTATTCACTCTGTATGACGAGGCCCTAGTACTGCTCAGCAGCAAAATAAAATACCTTTGTTAGTGTCAAACCCCAGACCTTGGGCTCACCAGGCTGCATGAAATACCACCAAACCACAACAGACATATAAGAGCTTAGTGCTGAAAGAAATATATCATGCATTACATGGAGTGAATGTAAATGGAAAATAGGAAAGCCATAGCAACACATTCCAGTAAAGACAAATATCAGGTATTCAAGGAGTGAATGTAAAGGGAAAATAGAAAAGCCATAGCAACACATTGCAAGAACTACTGTTGTATGCCAGTTAATCCACAAATCCCACAGCAAAGTACATACTCCCATGTAAACAGTGTTAGCATTAGCAGGTGTGAGTTAACATACACACTGAGAAGAGTGAACTGGAAGAAGCAACAGCCAGGTTTCAGTACAACATACATTTCAGTGGCTACAACACAGCCTCAGATATGGGAGATATACCAACCTTCTGACTGACACAACAGTGTCCACAGCAAACCAGCATGGAACCACCTTGCAAAACTGAAAGGCCTATGCCTACTTAACCTATCATTTTATAGCAGTGTCCTGAAATCACAGTGAGAACTGCAATTACCACACAGCAGGCTGCATGCAATTACTAAATGCTGGCCACCAATTGGTGCAGAGGCCATCACATGCAAATGTGCAGATACCTACAAAAGCAGCCTGTACTGCCAGTCCACACATGCAATAATATCATTGCAGCAACTGGAGGGAGAGAGAGACAGAGACAGAGACAAAGACCAAAAAAAAAAAAAAAAGCAAGCAAGCCAAAAGAAAAAAGCTGTCAGAGACACCCATCCACAAAATACAGATATACAACACATCAACAGGTTCAACTGACAGAGTTGAGAAATACAAAGGTAATGTATGTAACAGATATGTATTTGCTGGCGTCTGGATGATGTGTCTGAAAGGTAATCTACATACTGTGAACCCTCCATATGTGTCTATATGTAGTCTGTATCTATATGTATATGCAGGTGTGCATAGGGCAAGGGACATACTGCAACTGTTAGTGAAGGCTGGACATACATATGTAGTTGAAGGTTGCTATGTGCACATATCAATGTAGATTGTAGTGTGTGGCATTGAAAACAGCATGCAGTGCAGGTATATGTCATGTGGTAGTGAACATCTGTGGGACTGAGCCAGTGAGGCCTGCTAGAGCTATACGGCCTGAGGACAGCATAATGCATTCTGCACAACACTGTGCAATATCATTACAGGATGGTATGTCTCACAACTGTTTCAGAAGTGATATTCCCACCATGAAAGGTGGGCAGTCTATGTGCCTAGATGTGCATGTATATATACAGCAATGGATGTTTAGAAGTGTGTGTGTATACATATATATATATATATATATATATATATATATATATATATATATATATATATATATATATATATATATATATATATATATATATATATATATATACATCTACATATATATCTATCTATATATATATATATATATATATGTATGTATACATAGATAGAGAGGTATGTATAGATAGATAGAGATATATAGCTAGATAGAATATGTATATACATATAGATATAATAGATACATACATATATAGATATATATATGTAGATACATACATATATACAGATAGATATGAATGTCTATAGATATGTGTATATATATATATATATATATATATATATATATATATATATATATATATATATATATATATTTATATGTATATGTGTATATATATATATATATATATATATATATATAGAGAGAGAGAGAGAGTGAGAGAGGGGGACATGGGGGCAGATGTATTGCAACAGGTGCCTGGTGACCAAGGCATGGACTGAACACCAGTGTTGATACTGCAGTACCATACCCCATTCCAAAACATGTTACCCACTAACTACCACATAGGTGGTTGCCTGCCTACCACTGGAGGTGTCAGAAGGGAACATGGGACACAGGTGTGCAATAGCCTCCCCTTTGATATCCACAGTGGCACACTATTCTTGTAATCCCTGTACATGGCATGTGTCATCACAAAAGGTGTGTCAGCTAGGGAAATGTAAGTCAGTGTACCCCTCTACACGATGTCCTATGCAGTATGTACCTCCCATGAGAACTGCAGCAAGTGGAAAGGCCACAGACATACCTAACAAGGACTGATAATGCCCTCAAACACATTCCCTATGCAGACTGACTCACAAAACCACAGCTAGAGTGCCTTGCCTACTTTCTACACAGAGGTTACCACTGCTGGACATACAGAGTTATGTCACACCCATACCAGTCAGCCAACCACCATGGCAACACCTCACAATCCATCCAGCCTTCATGACCTAGGGCCCTAATCCTTGTCACTGCACTAAACAGCACATGCTGGAGGTACAGGTTCCTATACACAAATGTGCCATACCCTGGACTAAACCACCCAGCATTAACAAACAAGGCTCCTTATTAGTAGATGTCATACATATCCCTGATGAATGTTATGGAGATAGGTAATATGCCCTGTGAGTCACCTCTGTGTAACTGTTTCACAGGAGCAATTAAAATCACATTACATTTGTCCCAAAGGGCAGGGTAGCATATGGCTAGGCTGCCCTAGGCCCAGGGCCAATATCATAGTACCTACCTATGACACAATGCACACACACATGTACTCAGTACAATACCAGCTATGTGAGGTTGAATGAGTGTGACACTGACTGTGTGCAAGGTCTGTAAAGGTGTGATAGCTTAGCGTGAGTTTGTGTCTGTCATGGTAGTTTGTGTCCTAGGTGTGAGGCCTGAGAAAGATGTGTCAGTTATCGGGATGCAAACATAGTAGATTGGCATATGTTGTGCTGTAGTACCCTGTGTATGACTGCGGTGTCCCATTGTAGGCAGAAGCAATACATGTATGCTCAGTAAGTGGTACTGCTGTTGAATCCAGCTCACATATGAACTGTTGTACTACCTGAAGTTGTAGGCCTAAACACTACAGTATGGTGTATGTTCACATTCCCTGGTAACACTGTCTGGAGTATTTCCTGTAGTCTGCACAGATTACATACCTCATGCATAGGTATCTGTAAGTAGGGACACACAGTACTATAAGGTACACAATCAATGCTCATCTGTGTCGTCATACATTTGTGTGTTGTATGTATGTGTAATGTGTGTGTAATGATGCCTGTACCATGGCTGCAATCACATGTGTGTTACAGGGTATGTGTGTGTACCTGGCAGCATGCATACTTTGTGACAGCAGTATGCTGGCTATATTAACAACTGCTGTCACATATGTCAGGTAAGGGTATGGCATCAAAGACTAGGGTGGATTACCATTGAAACTGTAAATCTGCATTGCATTCATTGCATGGGATGACGATATTCTTCATCCATTAGCTTGATACATACCCCCAGTGTAAGGTTGTGCATTGTATCCCAAACAGTGTGCCGAGTGCTGGTGTATACTAGCTTGTTGTATGGAGTGTAGCAGGCACTGTCAGACAGTTGTGGGCTGAGCACTGATATGTGGTATTGAACATGTGTATCTCCTGATAGACAGACAGATGCTATATATGGCAGTTAAGTGATATCAGTACATTAGAATATTAAGTGTGCCACATGACTTGCTCACATATTTTTCTTTTCCTTCCAGGGTGATGGTGCATCAACGTAACCCACCTTATACAGCAGCAGAGGATCAGGAGATCCACCAGAGCCTGGTGCAGAATTTCTTTGTGCTGTTTTCCAGGACCAGCCAGAGACAGCATGAGAGGGCTGCACTGTGGCAAGATCTTGTCCGTCGGGTAAATGACATAGGCATGAATGACCAGACATATGAGCAGGTACGCCATCACTGCAGTGATTTAATTAGACATGTCCGGCAGCATGCATCTGGTATCCACAGACATCAGCTTGCCACAGGTGGTGGGGTACCTATCCACCCCCCACTCACCAGTGTGGAGGAGCACCTCCTAAGTGTTGTGGCGCCAGGCCAACAACAACAACATCCACAAACAAGTGTCATCATGGAGGCCGGAGCCACCCAGCATGTTGAAATGGAGTGTGCAGGTAACATGCCATATCTGTAGTTGACTGTTCTCTGTACTGGTAGTTTATGCATGTGTGAGATGTGTACTGTGTGTGTAGCTGTTAACCTGCCGATTCTTCTGCAAGACTGATATTCTGAGTATAATCTGTATACCTGTGAAAGCCAACTGTTGTACTACTGTACTTTATCATACTCACAGTATCAATGGCACAGTTGTGGCCACTGGCAATCACTCTCATATTTTTGCAGGTCCATCTGGAGTGACAGCAAGGCAGCCAATCCATGCTGGTGAGTGTGTAATAACAATACTATTGCTAATGACATGTGCATGTCATATGGAGGTGTAGTGTGTGCACATGTAGCACACCTATGCATAATGCATGCTGTGCATGTTTGCTGTGAGACTATGCATATCCCATTATTCTCAGTAGCTGCCTTACTCACATGCAATACAGAGAGCATGACACACATGTGTGGCAACACAGTACTGGACATTGGTTAGGCATACCTGATACACATGTACACAACACACACACATGTTTGGCATAGACACTACAGATTAGCCTGCTACACATGCCCAATTATGACACCTGTTGTATGCCCACCCTTCAGTATCTCACTTATCATCTATGCAGCACACATAATATACCTGAGGGGTAGAGGCCTATCATGTCTTTGTGAAACAGTCTTGAACAAATAATACATTCATGTTAGGCAATGCTCACTATTGGCCACCTTACACACCCATGTAACAAGTGGCTGTGTAATTGTGGATGTAGTCATGTTACTGCACTTCAGGTACAGCATGCTAGCTGCCTGTCTGGCACACATTATTATTGTTGACTGACCACAAGTGGCATGTTGATCATTTTTTCACGTTGATCATTTTTTCACGTTACTACACCACATCCAGTTCCACTGACCACAAAAGTACACATAGCAGTTATTGCATAGCACCATCATGTGTTGTGTGTGTCTGTGCAAATATATGCACCCACAGCTTGTAACACTTGCACAACATTGTTCTGTCCTTATACACATTGTGTCCCAGGGTGGAGACAATCACTGAACAACTACACACACGCATCAAGTACACGTATACTGTTATTAACAAGAGCTGTCTACACTTGCACTGCATGCTCCTGTGCAACACATAATCTGCATGCTGACACGTGTGCACTGATGTTTTTCCTTGTGATACTGTTACCCACCTTCAAACAGTATTGTTTATGTGTTGGATTGCAGGTGTGTCTGTGTTTGTATCTGCTGTACTGAGGAGTGTGCCTGTGTGCCTGTGTGCATGTGTGCATGTGTGCTAACATCGTATGCACATTTGTAAACTGTGTTTCCTATCTTCCTCTTACAGGTTCTGATGTTGCTCTGGTGGAGTGCAGCAGGGAACCTGAAGCCACTGCTGGGGATAGTGATAATGATGATACATGTGTAATGGCACAGGGAGGTGTGACAGGGTCAGTCGTTGTTCAGCCAATCGACACTACACAGCAGTCAACCCCATCAATGCGCACAGTCATCCTGCCGATACATCCATTGTCACCAATGTCCTTAGCTGAGGGACAACATACAGTGGGCATTGACCAGGGTAGTGTGGTATCATTGGCACATGCATCCCCTCACAGCAGGCATGGCCAGATTCCTGACATGGAACCACACAGGCAGATGTCCAGGGGTTCTCGTAGGAGCATCCATGGTCGTACTGCCCCTGTTAGAAGTGCCCACAGAGGTCTTTCAAACTCAGCTATGTTCCAGGCTGTAATGCAGGCACAGGCACGTATGGAACGGTACACCAGACAGGGTCTGAGGGAGCTTAGAGCACATCGCACCGCTATGAATGACACTATGCGTGACGTTGCGGCTGCCATCCGTAATATCAGCAAGGTCATTGATAGACGTTGGGGGGACACATTAGATCTCTTCCACAACTACATGTCCAGGAGCCAGGGCAGTGCAGGACGGTTGAGGTGTCGAAGTGGATGTATGCCAGCAACATCATCAGCTGGCAGTCATCGCATTCGACAACAAACCTGCAGCTGCTCCCATAATGCCAGTACCAGACCCAGCAATGCTGGGTCTGTGCTGTCATTAGACCGTCTTAGAAGACCATGTGCACATGGCTCTGGACAATCCCAGCAGGGACATGTGTCCAGTCAACAACCCACTGCCTCTGATGACCCAGTCTGGCTTAGTACCTGATACTGTCTGTAGCACCCCTGCCAGGCACAGGTACCATGTCCATGACCAGACACAGTGATCTATATGACCTGGCAGGTACAGTCTATGGCTGTCCACAAACACCTGTATATGGCAGCCATGTGGTGGAACTTTGTGCATGCATACACACAAATAATGCTAACACCTTGGGCTAACACATACACACACACATCGCATCAACATTGCCCCATGTTGTACTGTTGTCCCTCACTAACACACACACGCATACATGTCAAGTGGATGTGTCAATGGTAGACTCTGACAAACCAAGTACACACCCTGTGCATATGATGAAACTGTGCCACCTCCTGCCATCTGTAACATTGATGCAGGAACAGGATAGCATGGTGCTGATGCACAGGGTGACTACATAGCACTGTAGTAATATTATCATGTTGTTAACAGTACAGTGTAATGATATCATTGTGGGTATATCTGAGCATGCATGATGCATTAACACTATGATTGTCATTGTAGTTTTGTATACACCAGTGTTAATTCCCAAAGTGTATTGTCTGCACATGTGCCACATGGCTGTTGTGTGTACCTGTGCCTGCATGTGTTGGGGTGTGGACAGTACATGTGTGATGTTTGCAGCACAGAGTTGCAGGTGTACATTTGTGAACATGGTTAGCATGGAACATGACATGGTTTGACAGTATGCTGTGGGTGATATGGTTTCCAAATGTCAATGGTCTGCATTCTGGTAGCATACACAGCCTACATAGCCTGACATTCAGTGGTCATTACATGGTATCTCCTCAACTGATGCACAGATGTAGGAACCCGGTGTCAGTGATATCCCTGCAGTACTACACTATACCAGTAGCCATTCTTACTGATCCCCACACATCCCTGGGAACAATACTCTTTGGCATATAGCAGTCTCCCGTACATGCCAACACACTACAGATATGTCCATCCACGACTGCAAATGCATACAGTGGCCTTCAATGCATTCTACACATGACATACCTAACCACCACAAGGGTATCATACAGACAGATACCTGTTGTCCAAGCCATGCTGTATTGCTGTAACAGAACTGTAGCATTGTCATCGGCATGTACTTAACATAGTATTCCAACAGTACCATGTAGGTGGTAGCACCCATCATGTAGAACAGGTAATGGTGTGTACATGGGGACAAGTGTTATCTTGTCTATTCTGTGATATTCACATTTACAAAGGTATTCTGCAGTCCCTCGGTGTATCACCTCAGCAAGAAGGTGTCTGTATGCATATCTGCAACAGTTGCCATACACCTACACTGGATGTCCATCACTCACAGACTTTGCTGTGTTTTAACATGTCTGACATATACTCCAGATATGAACCCTCACCCACATTAATCTATCAAAGCTTTCATGGGTGTGTGTCACATAGTTGGCCTAGGACACAAATCACTGCAGTAGCCTGCATTGTCACCAACATACATGTATGGCCTAAGGTCTGGGAAGCTGCGGCACATGCTGACAAAGGTAACAACTGTATTCATATGAGGCAGGCTTCACACATAGGAACTATTAAAGGTCACAGGTACATATCTGTATGTGGCACACACATACCTGATGTGTGCATTGAAATTACTGTTATAATAATATGTCATACAATAATAAAAGCAAAACACATTGGCAAACTGTGTGACAAACACACGGCATTTGTAGGATTCATACCCCTACCTAACTATGTTATGATACTTGAGAAAGATGCATTAGCACAGCGTGCTATTCGCGTTACTGTATGAGTTCCCTTCTCCTGCTGTATTTATAGGGTGCTGACATCATCAGTCTTTGCAAAGAGGAATGTACATCTTTTAGTGTTATCCCAGTCTTCAAAAAGGCCATTCCTTTCACAGAGAATTGCATACATACACACCTCTTCTCCTGCTGTATTTATAGGGTGCTGACATGATCAGTCTTTCCAAAGAGGAATGTACATCTTTTAGTGTGTTATCCCAGTCTTCAAAAAGGCCATTCCTTTCACAGAGAATTGCATACATACACACCCCCCTGCCCCACCCACACATACACAGCATTTGCAGGATTCAAACCCCTACTTAAGTATTGTAAAACAACCAAGTACTGAGCAGGAGTGAGAGTGAGAAAATAACAGAAGATAACAATCCAAGATGTAAAATCCACATAGTTTGTTGCAGACAAGAACAACCGGATAAGCACTTTCACTGTATCAGCTTCTTCAGATCCATGAAACAAACCTCCTAACACAAACTAGTTATATATTGAAAGCACACTGAGACAATTAAATAATTAACCTATGAAGAAGATGATCCAAACAAACCTCGATTTAAAGGCATAGCAAACTGCAAAAAACAGAAAAAGAACAGAAAAAAAGCTCACTACAAGAATATAAATGCATAAAATAACTTAAAACATCCGTAAAATGACTTTAAACAGTAGGTGAAGCTCCACGTTTTCTTTTTAGGAATAAGAACAACTTGAAAAGGATGTTGTGCTATCCAAGACATGATAGACATCCTAAAAAGGTAGGATGTACCAGACCCTGTGGTCACTGCAACTTTTGCCCTTTTATAGACAGCAATGTGGAGTTTTTTCATCCTGATTTGAGAAGAGTTTTTTATACTAAAGTGGAGGTGAATTGTATGACAGTACATGTCGTCTATTTGGCAGTGTGTCAGTTGTATTCCTCTTTCTACGTGGGTAAGACCAACCGCCCACTCAGAGATAGGATGAGAGAGCATAATTACCACATTAGGAAGGGTACGTTGCATAATGCTTTAGCTAAACATGTGGTCACGCATGGTCATGACCACAAGTTTTTGTTTAGAGTGTTAGAGGTCATCACCCCAAATCAGAGGGGTGGTGATGTTAGGATATACACTGAAGGAAAAGAGAGTGACTGGATAACACTTTTAAGTGCTGATAGGGGACTGGGTTTAAATGAAAGGGCATCCATAAAACCTAGCCTAAGGCAGCGCAGGCATGTAAAGTGACTATTTGTAATTACTTATATGCGTATGCCTACATTATGTCCTTATGTCTCAAAGTTTTTATGTATTTATATATACATTTTTTTCATGTATTAGTTTATGTGTTTTGGAAAATCTTTTATATATTCTATGGGGTGTTTAAAGTCATTTTACAGATGTTTTAAGTTATTTTATGCATTTATATTCTTGTAGTGAGCTTTTTTCTGTTCTTTTTCTGTTCCTTGCAGTTTGCTATGCCTTTAAATCGAGGTTTGTGTTGGATCATCTTCTTGATAGGTTAATTATTTAATTGTCTCAGTGTGCTTTTAATATATAACTAGTTTGTGTTAGGAGGTTTGTTTCATGGATCTGAAGAAGCTGATAAAGTGAAAGTGCTTATCCATTTGTTCTTGTCTGCAATAAACTACGTGGATTTTACATCTTGGATTGTTATCTTCTGTTATTTTCTCACTCTCACTCATGCTCAGTACTTGGTTGTTTTACAATTTTTTTTATATTTCTCTGAGCAGGGGCATTTACCTGTGAAGCAGCAATTTGTCAGACTTTTTTATCTTCCCTACTTAAGTATGTTATGATACTTGAAAGAGACACATCAGTGCAGCACGCTATTTGCATGACTGGATGATTTTCCTTCTCCTGCTGTATTTATAGGGTGCTGACATCATCAGTCTTTCCAAAGAGGAATGTACATCTTTTAGTGTGTTATCCCAGTCTTCAAAAAGGCCATTCCTTTCACAGAGAAATGCATACATAGACACCCCCCTGTCCCCCCCCCCACACACACACACACACACACACACACACACACAGCGTTTGGAGATTTCAAACCCCTACCTAAGTATGCTATGATACTTGAGAGAGACGCATTAGCTCAGCGCGCTATTTGCATTACTGGATGATTTTCCTTCTCCTGCTGTATTTATAGGGTGCTGACATCATCAGTCTTTCCAAAGAGGAATGTACATCTTTTACTATCCCTCAGTATGGGGGATAACAATATCTGTGCATTAACAGACGCCTAGTTCAGGGTCACATATGCACACTGGCACTGCCAGGTTATGTTCTATACCATGCTTTGAGACCACAGGACTTATAACACACAACACAACTAGGGGGTGTATCCATATACATCACAGATACACAAACCTCTGAGTTGGTACCACTGCACTAAGCATGACAAGCCATACATATACAACTACCATTGTGCAAAACTGCCATTTGGTTTGGTGTGTAGTTCAGACCACCCCCCCCCCCCCCCCATACCCAGGAACCACACTCGGCTTTCCTGGGAACAGTGTAGGATATGAAGGTCTTCACACACACCATTATAGTGGTTGACTTCAGGTACATGAATATTGACTGGGGATACTAATCAGGCCTCAACAACATCACCCTACAGCCACTACAATTTGTGAATCCATGTGCTATGGCACAACCAGTTACCACAGCTACAAGGTGGAATACATATTGGACCTGATCATCACCAACATGGGGACTCTATGTTCCACACCAGAGGTAGAACCCTCATTGTTAAGATCAGACCATAAACAACTTTCCCTGGACATCAATATCCCATCCCCACCCCCAGCCAAGGAAATCACAGTAAAGAATTTTTCAAAAGCAGACTTTGCACTTGTGAAGACTGGGGTGGAATGCTTCAAAGGCCCCGTGCTGGAGGATAATACAGCCAAATCTGTAGAATCCTTTACAAACGCATTCTATGAGCACCTGCAGGTATGCATTGATCATGCTATCCCAAATAAAACCATGACTTCTCCAAAACAGGAGACCTGTCTGGTTGACCCTGGCCATATATAAGCTGTACAACAGAAGGAGGAAGCTACTACATAACAGAGCAATATCCCACAGAGGGAGGAGATCTCTGAACAGTATTAGCAAGACACTTCAATCCCTCATATAATCATCACTTGTAAGTTTTGACAGTGAAATTGACCAGACACTACAGATAATCACAAGGCCTTCTTTAGTTATGTCAGGAATATGTGTGGAAACACCCAGATATGCTCTGAATTGTTGCATAACAGCACAAAATATGCCAAACCTATGGACATAGCCTACACCCTGGCAGACAGAGTCTGCACAAACGTCCTCCCCTTAGCCCCCAAGAGTACAGATGCCCATCCCAAATTAATGTAACCTCCCTGACATCACAGATGCACAGGTGAAAGGTGCCCTCTCCACAGCAAATAACACAGCATATGTATGGGACTGGACGATGTCCCAGGCTGTGTCCTACACGAGCTCTGAGTAGAACTGAACATTCACATTAAGTCACTGTCCCAACTTAGCCTTACTACAGGATATGTACCCTGAGAATGGTATACAGATCCAGTGCTCCCACTCCACAAAGGTGGTGCCACAATGGACCGCAGGAACTATCACCCCATAAGCCTGACTAGTGTGGTAGAAAAAGCTATGGAACGTATTATCATGGAAGTCATAATCAAAAACATTGTGAGCCTCCAGACAGTGGATAATACACAATTCAGCTTTGTTAAGGGCAGATCTTGCCTCTTACACATAGTTCATAGCTTTGAGATGGTTACTGAAGCCATGGATGAGGGCAAGATAGTTCACACAGTCTACCTGTACCTTGCAGAAGCCTGCAACACAATACCCCACTCAGGCATCATACATATGCTTACCAGCTTAAATATCAACCCCTATATCACTAGATGTGTTGCTACCTGTCTCAGGGATGGAGCCCACATGGTCAGAATTGCAGGTGCCATGTCCAATTCCAGAGCAGTTACAACTGGTGTCTCACTGGGCTCAGTTGTGGGACCTGTCCTGTTCAGTATGTACTTCTCTGAGGTTCAGACTAACATGGGGGGATTATGTCTAACAAACATCACAGATGACTGCTAACCGGGGGCCATAAGCGACACTGCAGCTGACACATGCTTCCTTCATAAGGGTCTCACAGAGATGGATGCTTGTTGCCAGAGCCATGGCCTCGTGCTAAATGCTAAGACATGCATAGTCATCCCCTTTGGGGAAAACAAGGTGCACACAAATTACCACATAATTGGTAATCCATTAAGAACAGAAGATGCATTTACAGATTTGGGGACCAACATAGTTCATAACCTCTCCTTTGCTAATCACATTGACAGAGTCATTGCAAAGACCTTTATATAGCCCTCCTTATCACATGGGGGTTTGTGTGTAGATCATGGGAGGTCATTGTGGCCCTCTACTAGTCACTCATCAGGCCCATGTTTGACTACAATGCCCCTTTTGGGGTGTACCTTACCCAACACCTGCAGCAACTACAGTGACCACAACAGTATCTCCCCAAGAGGATCATGGGCTACACACAGATGTCCTATGTAGCTCAACTAAAGGATCTCCAGCTCTACTCAGTTGCTTAACATCTACTCAGAGGTAATCTATGCCTGACGTACACAGCCATGTCAAACCCAGAAGTAATGGACATGCTCCACCTCATAACATCCAAGACCCTTAGAGCTACACACTCCAGGGACTTAAACCTCAGCACAAAACAAAATAGGATATGCTGCAGGGACAGATTCATTACCCAGAGTCTCCCCTCACTCTGGAATTGAATCCCAGTTAGAGTTAGACATAGCCCCTAGCCAACCCTCTTCCAGAAAAATCCAGCCACATGGATGGTAACTTGCAAATTCACCCCTGGGATCTCCACTGGCCCTGCTTGACAGAGGCACAGCAAACTTGCCTTAAAGGGTGCCTTCTGTGACCTACTTTACAGAGGCACAGTAGGCTACTCTACTGGGGAGGCAGACACCAAATACACTCTGCCTAGGCTTATGAATTCCCTAGGGCAGACAGCCTAGTATCGACCTCTGCACCTATGTTTATGTTCAGGATACACAATATTTGTTGCTGATACTGTTTGCAGGTCTTTAGTGCCATAGCTTTCCCAGTTTCTATGAGCAACTTGTGTATCTGCGTAACATGTTTGATCATGACAGGGTTCCAGTATATTAATATATGTGTCTGTTGTCATTTAACTGTGTGCACAGGGCAGATTGCTGGATCGTGGGAGATTCCTGGCTTAAAACGTACAACTGCCAGATATGTGTGGCTGACTGCTATACTCAGACATGGCCTAAGTGTGTGAGCATGCCCAGTTCAGGCTTTCCATGGTTTGTTGCCTGACATATGTCTCATTTATCCAAGTGTGTGAGCATGCCCAGTGTGACCTTTCCATATGTTTGTGATCTGAAGTCCACTACGTTTGTGGTTGTGTGTGAACATGACCAATATTGACATTTATAGTGTGTGTGTTGGAAGTCATGTTGTGTTCTTACTGCTAGACTCCTTTGTGTCATAACTCAACAGGGATTATGCTGTGCCTGCATGGTTTCTATGGGATAGTTTGCAAAGACTTGTCAACATTCTTTCATACTGGCTGCACACTGCAATACTGTCATGGTGTAGTTGTTCAGTACTTTCACTATGGTGTACAGTATCATGGGTTTGAGTCCCATCACTGCTTTAAATGTTCAGACTGGTTAAGGGCCAGTTGGGCAACTATGAGCATGTTGCATTTTGTTCAGCTATGGCCTACTTAAACCAGGCTTGTCCAGCATTGCTGTGTATTCACCAACTTGGGTGGACATTGCCAAACATTACTCCACATTGAGCACATTTGTACTAGTTGGTGTGTGTGATTCTGTTCATAGGTTCATACTGGGCTATCTGCCCTAGGGCATTTATAATCCTAGCCAGAGTGTGTTTAGCTTTCAACACACATTTTAAGTGGAGTTTGCCATGACATTTTTCAAGGTTAGTATACTGTGCCTCTGTCTAACAGTGACATAGAAGTGATACCCAGGGTAAACCTACAATCTCCCATCCACTCATCAAGATTCCTCTTGAAGAGAGTCAATGAGGGACTCTGGCTAACCTGGAGTGGGAGTTTACTCAAGAGTGGAGGGAGCCTCTGGGTTATGAATCTGTCACTCCAGCATGTCCTATTTATTTCAGTCCTGAGGTTCAGGTCTCCTAAGTGCATAGCTTGATGGGATTTGGATTTTCCGAGGTGCAGCATGTCCATTGATTCCAGGTTGGACATGGCTTTATACATCAGGTACAGATCGCCTCTGGGCAGGTGGTATGCCACTGAGTGGAGCTGCAGTTTCTTTAACCGGGCAGCAAACGGCATCTGTTTGAGCCCTTTGATCCTCCTGGTGAGGTACTTGTGTGGTCTTTCCAGCTGCTGCAGGTGTCTGATATGGTACATCCCACAAGGGGCATTGTACTCAATTATGGGCTTGATGAGGGATGAGTAAAGAGGCACGATGACCTCCCCTGATCTAGATGTGAATACCTTCATGATTAGGTGGGCTATATGAAATGTTTTTCTAAACACTTTGGCCACGTGGTTGTTGAATGAGAGATTGCTATCAACTTGGGTCCCCAGGTCCCTTATCACTTCTTACATACTTAATGGGTTACCACCTATGTGGTAATTTGTGGGCACTTAGTTTTTGTCAAAGGGGGTGACTATACACTTTTTTGCATTTAGCTTGAGGACATGTCTCTGGCACCAGTTTTCTGTTTCTATGAGGCCCTTTTGTAGGATGCTTGTGTCAGCTGGAGGGTCAATTATGGGGCCCAGATTACAGTCATCTGCAAACCTTTTCAGCCACAGTCCTTCTGTGTTGGCCTGTACCTCCGAGAAATATATACCAAACAAGGGAGGTCCCAGGACTGAGCTTTGTGGGATGCCACTTGTAGCTGGTTTCGGGTCTGACATGGCTCCAGCATTTCTGACCATGTCGGTTACCTAAAAAAGGCTCTATGGGAGTGACAAGAGCCTTTGGCAATATCCAAAAGGCCACAGTTGACAGGTGAAAGCCATCCCAATCGAAGCATCATGTCTTGTCGAGCATGTCATCCCAGGCTGACAGGCATTGGATCCCCTTTCACTGACACCAATACTTAAGCCAATTGTTGTAATTGATCATCTTGTCTTCATATTGTGGCATCATGCTTGGTGAGGGTAGGATGATACTCAAGGTCATCAAGTTTGCATATACTACATGGTGGTAAATGCTGTTTAGCACTACCTTACATTGCTTAACACATGGGGATCAGGTGGTGCTGCTGGGCTGCCTTTGTCGGATGCACATACTACACTCCCTGCACATGTTTGAAAGCAGGTTGTGTCAACTTAGGCATCCCTTTCACTATATGTGGGAGTCAGAGAGAGGTATCATTTCCAGGGTTCCTACTGAGCCAGCGTATGTGCTATGCATTGCCTCTTTGCCAAGGCCAAGGCATACTGGGCATGCCTCCTTCTGCCTACTGGGGCAGGCTCAGGTTGTTCCTCCTCCGAGTCACGCTCTGCCTGTGATGGCCTTGGCAATGGTGGGGGGCTGTTTGGCCCAGGCCTATGCTGGTCCTGCTGCAGCTGTTTTTGTAGAATCATATTATGTAGCATGGCACATACCATGACAATTTGGGTACATGTAGTTGGTGAGTATTGCAAGGCTCCACCAGATGTGTCCAGGCACCGAAACCATGACTTGAGCAACCCAAACACACGCTCAATTACATTTCATGTTTGTGCGTGTGCCTCATTATGGCGTTCCTGTTCAGGTGTGTGTGCATTTCTGATGGGTGTCATCAGCCACGGCTCCAGTGCATAGCCAGCATCCCCCACTAGGTGACCATGTGTGTTGTCCCCATTGGCAAATGTCTGGTACAGCTGCATCAGATGCCAGATATGGGAATCATGGTAGCTTCCAGGGCAGCCAGCACACACATTCATTATTATGCCCTGGGGCATCAAACACGACCTGGCAGTTGATGGAGGGGAAGCCCTTGCGGTTAATGTAGGCCCTACCCCACTCACCAGCTGGTGCTTTGATGCATATATGCGTGCAGTCTATTGCACCCACTACCTCAGGGTATTCTACTATTTGCTGGAAGAGATGTATATTGCTGGCCAATACCTCACTGGAATTGGGGAAATATACATGATCACCGACATGTGCTGACATGGCATCCAGGGACTGGTGCAGTACCCTGGATGCTGATGCCTGTGATATCCCCATCATATCACCAGTTGGTCTCTGGAAGGTACCTGTTGCTAGTATTCTTAGGCCAACACATACCTTGGTTTCCACTGGGATGGGTTCCCCTCTGTTGGTTCTGTGTGTGAGGCGTGGCCTGCACAGCTCAACAATTTTCTGCAGGACGTCTATGTCCACTCTATAGCACTCCACTATCTCCAGCTCATGTAACCCCTGGTGGGTGACCCTGGGACTGTACACTCTTCTCCGTCTCCTCACTGTGGGTTGTCTGGCAGCATTTGCATTGTCACCACCCTCAGCATGTTGCATATGTCGCCTTATAACAGCAATGGCAGCCGCTAGCATTTTTTGTCTGAGTGAAGCTTTTTCAGTTTTCACTTCTAGTAGCTTACTCCAGTGTTGCAGTGTCTCTTGAGAGAAACAAACTGCACTGTTGTTTACAGAGTTTTAAGTGCTGGGCTGGGCTATTGTTCTGCCTGTGTAATTGCCTGATTCCGATTGTTTGCACCTGCTAGCTCTATTCGTATTCCCTGGTAGCTTCCTACTATTTGTTGTGCTTCCTTTTCCTTTTCTGTTTCCTCAGGGGGGGAGCGAAGCACATACAAGCGCAAACACGCTCACAGCAGCTCACACGCATGCACACATGCTTAGACCGACTAATACTTGCTTATTTGGGTTAAAATGCATGCACACCAGCGCAAACACGCTTACAGGTCTTTAAACAGCCTTATACATGCTTACTCCAGCTTAAACGTGCGCACTCACACTTCCACGCGTGCACTCTGTCTTACTCGAGTTTACAGGCACGCACACACGTGCATACCTGCTCAGCAAGAAACTATGGTGTTATCCACAGTATACACCTTCCATTTCTTGGCTTTCCCTGGCCATCCTGTTGACACACCTCTTTCCATGATGTCTAACTGACAGCTAACACATGCCACTCTGCTCCAATGAGCTTCACTACTTTCATACATACCCCCCTTGTGATGTCACCTATCTCCTACTCTGTTACTCCCCATATCCTACTCCTACACTCCACTGACTGTACTCATTTGCTATGTAAAAGTGTGATTCACTATCCTAACACTCATTTACATAGGATTGCCTACTAATGCTTGGTTACATGTCTTAGACTGAGCTTCTCCCCTTAGCAACCCCTACTCTGTGGCCATGCTGTCTTCAGCCTGCTATTCCCTTACATTGTAATTTAACAATTTTCATAAGTTCCACATTTGTGGCTTTTATTTTCTTATTTTATGGTTTTTATAGCACCCGTTTGCTGTGCTGCTTCACGCTTAAACATCGGAAATCGCAGGAAAAAAAGTATTTTTATTTTAATTTTGCATCCGGGAACATTTCCAATGGCCGTATATTTGGCCATTGGCATGCTTCCTCAACCATATGCAACCTTTGTTTGGAGCTGACAAGGCTCCATTGTGCTATTTGCAGAATGGTACTCAGTTGTCAACTGAGTACATTTCTGCAACTAACACGGCTCCTACTCGGACAGGTTTGTGCTTCCTGGATCGCAAATTTACGTCATTTGTATGCCTTTCGGCTGCAAGTGAGGTAATTTGCATATCCCAGCCCTGTCCATGTAGGAGACGTTTTAGGAGCTCTCTTACACGCCCCTACAGGCTGTTCCTGGATCGCTCGTCAGACATGATGGCTGCATGGAGTCTTAATCTACTCGTACACTCCGTGCAAGCCATCGTGAATCCGGCCCTTTGAGTTCAGTATTTTGAGATTCAAGATTTTGAGCTTTGAAGATTTTGAAGTGAATCTATATATATATATATTTATATATAGATAGATATATGGGTCTACTTCAGAATGTTGACTGTTCAGAATGCCGACTTTCATATGGCTAACACCATATGATCGACATTCTGAAAGACCGACATCCTGAAAGAGCACCATTTACCTACCCCCACACCCTCTGCTACTTAAATATTCTCACTCCAAGGTCACACTACAGTGCAGGAAATGGAAACCTCCCAGTCCCGCACTGTAGCGGGATCTCTGCTATCATTTATCGGTCTTTCAAATGTTCGCTCGTATGGTGTCGGCCAAATGAGTTTTGAACATTTGAAAGTTCGAACAAATGAAGGGCTCCCATATATATATATATATATATATATATATATATATATATATATATATAGATATATATATATATATATATATATATATATATATATATATATATAAACACAAACACATATGTAATACACAGTCTTTTAAATGCAACTTTAAATATAACATTTATATGTTTATAAATGTATGTATAGAAATATACATAAAAGATTACATATGTAAGTAAGCACACTTTATTAGGGGTACATTTAAAAAGAAAAAGAGAAAAAACTGTCTAAACAAGGGTCTGGATTTAAGCTTGGGTTTAAGTGGCACATATTCATTTAAACCATGCCCTGAATCTCTCCTAAGTCTAACGGGGAGACACATGTAATATGACTGAGCCGTTAGAGGCCAGATGGATTATTAGACATATATATATATATATATATATATATATATATATATATACATGTGTGTATGTGTGTGTGTGTGTGTGTGTGTGTGTGTGTGTGTGTGTGTGTGTGTGTGTGTGTGTGTGTGTGTGTGTGTGTGTGTGTGTGTGTGTGTGTGTGTGTGTGTGTGTGTGTGTGTGTGTGTGTGTGTGTGTGTGTGTGTGTGTGTGTGTGTGAATTTTTATATAGTTTTCATAAGTGCCTTCTACTGATAGCAGTGCATGCTTGCAAGCATTTCTTTCATTCAGTAGGGTAGTAAGCTCAAGTTACACCCTATGATGTTAATTGTTTTTACCTAATTTGTATCATGTGACTACCAGTGCTTGCTAGAGGTTATACAAAAAGAAACACATTTCAGTTGTATTTATTAGCATCTGATGAAGCAGATTTCCCTGCAAAAGCACTTATGTTTTAACATTAAAACTTCAGTTGAAACTGGAAACCTTGGTCGTACCTGAGTTCTTCTGTGTTTTTATCATTACTTGCTTTTGGATTTATTCAAAACGCAGGAACCTTTGTGGGCCGGTGACTGTTTTTGTAGTTTTATTTTTAATTTGCTGTATATTCTGGCAGTGACCTTCGTAATATTTGAAAAAGCATGAACAGACTCTTTAATTGACTTTAGTTTGAGACTGAGGACGTGTCTGATGGCATCATGATTTCTCAGACATGGGGTTGATCTTACTCATCTTGCTGGAGATCTTGACTTCCCATCTGCCAACATTGTTTCTCAATTATTTTTCTTTATTTGCTAGGGCACCTTAATCTCTGTTTTTTGACTGACACTTTACATTTTGTTCTTAGCAATAGACTGATATGGGACTAAATTAATTTCAATAAACACCAGAGAGAGAGAGAGAGAGAAAACCAACTAGGAGTCTTGTTCCATGTATGCATCTGTGCACTATCAGTCTGAGATGATCTTTTGGGGTACAAGTGCTGCACATAGGATACTTTCCAAAAAGATCAGAAAAAATATTAAATGCAGAAGAACAGAAGAGTAGTAGGACCATAACAAGGAGAGAAAAAGTAAGAAATACAGTTGAGCAGAAGCATATATTTGACAGAAGCACACACACACACACACACACACACACACACACACACACACACACACACACACACACACACACATTCATATGAGTATTCTGAACTATGGGTCCATGTGAAATGTCACTCGCTTGCTGTATTTCCATTATTAATAGTTTATTTAATTGAACATTCTATGACATTTAATATCATGGAGAAAGAGCAGTAGTCTGCAGCTGAATAAAGCAGTTTCAGATTACCATTTATTGACAGTAAGCAAGCTGCCTTGCTATTCTTGAACTAACCAAGTCACAAGAAATTCAGTTCAAATCTTTACAGGAATAGCTTAAGTTAATTACTTTTCATTGTATATCACCAGCATATTGACAGTCATCTTAAGCAAATAAATATTCAGTTACAGCTGCCTACCTATGCAATTAAACCCCACTTATGTTTTGTTTCCTAACCTGAATAAACAGAACTATTAATTCTAAAACTTCTCACATGAAAATTTTCCAGTTCAAAATGAAGTTGCTAAAGGCACTTGAGACAAAGAAATGTGAATGAGTCATTGGAAAGCACTCTGGCAAAGGTTGCAAAGTAAATTTTATTTTGAAATATGATTAAATGAGTATCACAACACTTTCTTTTGTAACATGGAAAAGTATACAGATGTCTAAAACAGCAACAGATTCTCAGAGCAGATACCTTGTTAACAAACTGTGTGTGAGGTTTGCAGCATGTACATAGCTATAGCTGCCATAATAAAACAAGACTTTTTGTCAAACTATGTGCATCGTAATCCAAATACAAAATCGTTGCTTTTCGAGAATCTTGCAATTCTGAATAATCTTGCAATGTAGTCATTGACAGGAGATGGAAATACCAATATATAAAAATGATCTGTCTTCCTTTTAACTTCACTAGACTATTCATTCATCAACATACATAACGTAACACAGCACAAAGCCAAACATCTAATAATTTTAACATTCCAGGGTACACTAAACTGGACCAAACCCTCAGGGAATATTAAACTGGACTGGTCTCTTTTGGAATGTTTTTTTTTTTTTGTTTTACAATTAATTTCATTCCATCATACTACTCATGATAAAGTAGCAAAATATTGTGAAAAAAAATGATTATAGTGGGTTGTTTAATTTTCTTTGTTTAACTATTGACTCAATTTCTCTATAATCACACCCAGAAATTTAAATCAGGGTAGGCATTCAGCAGTGATTTATACACAACTGCAAAAGTTGAGCATGTGATGGGTAAGCAAAGACAACTTACTTCTTCACAGAAGCAGCATTTTTGGTAGGCTTTGGTTTCACTACTATATCATTGTGTTTTACAATGTGAGGTGTTCTACCTGCAAGAACAAGGGGACAACTTTGTTTTTAGATAGGAATGAAGAAACTATTACTGATACATTTTACATGAAAATACAGTAGCCCATGCATTAACTTAGGTTGTGAAGCATTGAGGTTTCTTCAGACTGTCTGATTGATTGACTGATGAACAATCTTTCCTGATATCAAGACAGGGATTTCCAGCTCAGAGGAAAAAAACATTAGGGGCATGTACTTGTCAACAAAATAAAATACAACAAAAACATACTTTTTGTACCAGAATCTATATAATTTGGTATTGTGTATGGGAAGATGGTTATAGTCCACCTGTTTCTTATACTTGATTCAGTGCACTACCGATACATTTTAAGGAAGATAAATAAAACTTTAAATGTATTGTGAAGATTGGGGAAAGATGGGTGAAGGCTGCCAGCCTAGTCAAACAGAATTTGATACATAATTCTATCATTTGTATATATAAATGTAAAATACAGGCTTGTGTTCTTAAATGAAAGAAAACACTGTAAAATGTAAACTTCAAGATTGTAGCAACATTGCCATCTGCTGTAAGGAAAAGTAAGCCAAGCATTTCAAATGTTCTTTGAAGTTAGAATTATCTAAATAGTGGTGCCAAAGTGGCTGGCTGCACACATTCTTTCTATTGTCTTAACTTAAGGAATAATTGCTAGAGTGTACATGTGAGATGTCTTTTATTGTTGTAGTTTCCTGACCAGGTGTTAGATTGCTAAATGATGCAGTTTGTTGTCCTGGGAACTCCAGACTAAGTGTCGAAATTATGTAATGTATATACTGGGAAAACCTAAGTGTCAAAATGATGTAATCTGGGAGGGCCTAGCAAATATGTTTGTTAGTGAGTTTAAAAATTATTGTTCAGTGAGAGACTGTGAGTATTTTGATCTTGATATCTAACTTATCAGCACTCTGCCTGTTGTCTTATGTAAGTAGTATCTTAGAAATATGTTTTCTTGTAGTAATAGCTAGGAACTTAGAAAAGAAATAGACAAGTGTTTTTCTGTTATACTAGAACTTTCCTATTGTATTGTTTTAAGTTTCTGTGTGATCTCTGAACTCTTAGATATTATTGTGGTGTAGTAGTATTGTCTTGTGTTTTTAATTATTTATTATTAAATATTTTTAAAACATTTACCGGTGGCTGGTTTGTGTAAAGATAAGTAAACTGTATAGTACAGTGCATATTTATAGAGTTTATTGTAATAAGCCACTTTAATAAGCCTTAGACTGGATAGTCATATTACCAATTGGATAATAATATTGCACAGTAATAATTGGACACCTTTTCAAGGGCCTTTGGGTAGCTGATAAGTATTAGCTGGTGGTGGCAGAAATTACTACCGTATAGTCTGGAAAAAGGGACACAACTGAGAATCTGTGTCAGCCTTTCCCAGGAGTGTCTGTGAAGTTGTATAAATATTTATCTCAAAGTGTGTGTGGTGTGTCAGCTATCTGGGCAGGGACACAAAGCACTAGTGTGACAGAGAGGGTACTGCAAGTTAGCTTGCCAGCTAGGCTGAGATCTGGACCCTATAGCTGTGCCAGTGGGGAGTCTTACTGGGGACCTGGAGAGCAAAGGAGCAACCAGCCCCAGACTGACTGTGATCTCTGTGTGCACTTAAGGGAAATTGTACTTTACTGTGTGTATTTGTTATCCCTTCCTCTTATATGAGACAACCTCCCTGGAGTTGTGGTGAGGACTGAAGATCCTTGATTGCTGGGCCAGGGCACGGTCATCACATATCTGGTGGCGGTGGTTGGGATAAGATATCCTCACATTTCTGGTGGCAATGGTTTGGATGAGATATCATCACATTTGTGGTTCACAGTGGTTGGGATAAGATATCCTCACTTGTGGTTTGCAGTGGTGTGGGTAGAGTGAATCCTGTAGCTTATGTACAGTGATCTCTGAGGGTATTTTGTACTCTAAATCAGCCAGGCAGTGTATACTCAGAGTTCAGATCACAATTGTTTTATTTCTTTTGTTAGCTTAGTTAGTCAGGGTGAGCAGGCAGCATGTCAGCAGAGGAGTATGGAAAGCTGACAAGGAGGCAGCTGGTGGAGATGTGCCAGGCTAGGGGACGGGTGCATGGAAACCTGACTGAGGCAGACCTGATTGCAGCCTTGGTTACAGCTGCATCAGAAAACAGCATCCAGGAGGACAATCAGACTGGCCGTGGAGATACAATATCCTTGGAGAATGGACAGCTCAACCTTTCTGCAGTGGACTTAAAAATCCAGCTGGAGCTAAAGAGACTTGAGTTGAGGCCAGGCATTTGGAGATAGAAGCCAAAGAAATGGAGCGTCAGAGGAAGCATGAGAGGGAAATGCTGACTCTTCACCAGAGTCATGGTGGTAATGGGGAAGGGAGTAACTGGACCCCAGAAGCACAACAAGTAAGTAAATTTCTTCTGCAATTTAAAGAGGGGGATCATTTTGATAGTTTCATTCACATGTTTGAAAGGGTATGCAAAGAGGATAGTGTTGACCAAAGGCTCTGGGTACAGTTCCTGACCCCCCTTACTCCATGGGAAAGCTGTAACTTGTATATCACAAATGCCTGACTCTGTCTGTTTTGATTATACTGCTGTAAAAAATGTCTGTTAGAATGTTTTAAGCTAACATCTGAAATGTATAGGAAAAAGTTTTGTGAGCACAGACGCAAGGCAGATGAAAATGTATTTGAATATGTTGTTGAACTGAGCACTTATTTTCATAGCTGGGTGAGTGGATGTCAGGTCACCACTTTTGAAGGGCTGGCAGACCTTTTGGTGAGGAAACACGCCGTTAGCACTTTGCCTGAGGACACAAGGATCTGGTTAGCTGATAGACAGTGTGCTACTTCAGATGAGTTGGGGAAGAAGGGAGACCTATACCTTGCAAACAGGGCAGCCCTGCACAGGAAGGGGACCCCTAGTACTGCTCAGGGGTCTAAAGGAACCCAAAGGGGCAGCACAGACTGTCGCAACAGAATCTACCAGTAGTAGGGGAAGCCACTAGTCCAGGTACACATCCAGGACCTAGGGTGAAATGTATTGAATGGAACCAGTGGGGCCATGTGGCATACAGGTATCTACAGAAGCAAGGTGGGGAACCAAAGGTGAGGGAGCCAGTAAGTGGGAAAGAAAAAAATGCCAATAGAGGGTAGTCTTGAGACAACAGGGTTTCAGAACTACCATCCTGCAGATGTCCTGGATGAGGAAGTACCATGCACTTATGCAGTTACACAGAGTGAGGCTAGGAGACAAGCATGTGGGTCTGGTAGCCTGGGGGAGACCCAGACAGACTGCATACTTGCAGCCAGGACTGGTGAGGTGGTTACTTTAGGGAGTGAGCTACGCTGTAGCAGTGATACTGAAGGTGAGCCACAGATGCTAATGGGTACTGATGTTCCCTTGGACAGGGTAACTGCAAAGGTAGAGGTGAGTAGTAGTACCCAGGCTGACAGTGAAGCACCACTGTCAGAGGATGCCAGACTTCCAGTGGAAGGAGAGCTGTGAAGGGTTACAAGGAGAGAGTTAAGACAGGTTCAGCTCTCAGAACCTACCTTACAAGGCCTGAGGCAGGTAGCTAGGGAGGCACCTGATTCTCAAGAGAAGCGGGATCTGTATACTGGGATGATGGGTTACTATACAGAGAGTGGACCCCTGATGGAGGGCTAGAAGGTGAGAGAGTACAGCAGTTGGTAGTGCCTAGAGCATACAGTCTGGCGATTCTAGCCATAGCCCATGATATTCCCTTTGCAGGTCATATGGGCATAAAATGTACAAAGAGGCATATTATGCAAACCTTCTATTGGCCTGGAATTTCCAAAGATGTAACATGGTACTGCAGGACCTGTGAGCAGTGCCAAAAGGTAGGCAAGGCAGGAGACAAGGTGAGAGTACTTTTGATGCCTTTGCCTGTGATTGAGGAGCCATTTCAGAGGGTAGCTATGGATATTGTGAGTCCTCTGAGTACCCCAAGTTCCACAGGGAAAAAAGTATATCCTAGTGGTAGTGGATTATGCTACACAATACCATGAGGCAGTGGCTTTGTCCTTCATTGAGGCAGAGAAGGTGGCAAATACTTTGTTAGAGATTTTCAGTAGGGTAGGTTTTCCAAAAGAAATACTAACTGACCGAGGTGCCAATTTCATGTCAGACCTGCTGGCTTGTCTGTGGAAGTCCTGTGGAGTGAAGCACATGAAGACCACCCCCTACCATCCCCAGATTAATGGTCTTGTTTAGAATTTAAACTCTACCCATGCTGTGGGCATTTGCAGATCAGTTTAAGAGGGAGTGGGACAAATATTTGCCCCATCTATTGTTTGCTTACAGAGAGGTTCCCCAGGAATTCACAGGTTTTTCACACTTTGAGTTGCTGTATGGGCATTGGGTGAGGAGACCTCTAGATTTAATTTGAGATGAATGGGAAGGTGAGTGTGAGTCTCACTAGGAGTCTGTTGTGGCATGCGTCCTAAACCTCAGGACAAGGCTCAGGGAACTCATGGGCTTGGCCCAGGAGAATCTGGCAGAAGCCCAACAATAGAAAAAGGTGTGGTATAACAGGAATGCTCAAGCTAGAGAGTATGCTGTGGGGAAGCATGTATGGTTCTCATTCTTGTCAGACACAACAAGCTGTAAGCAGCTTGGGAGGGACCCTACAAGGTGGTAAGAAAGGTAAGTGATGTTAACTACATGGTGGAAATGCTAGGCAGATGGCAGGGGCACCCTTTGTACCATGTTAACATGATGAAACCATACCGTGATAGGGAGGCCCTTGTGCTGAGTATTTGCAGTGGATTGCAGGAGGAGTCTGAGGGATGTCTGGGGACTGATCTCCTCAGTAAGGCTCGGGCAGACACCTCAGTGGAAGGGGTAGCAATGTCCCAGCAGCTATCTCCTACGCAGGTTGAGAAATCCGAGCAGTGTTGCAGGAACTTGGGGACATCTTCACTGGGAAACCAGGGTGCACCCACCTGGTGCAGCACCAGGTGGATACAAGACCCCAAAGACCTATTAGGCAGGCCCCTTATAGGGTGCCTGAGAGAGTCAGACAGACTCTGAGGGAAGAGGTACAGGAGCTGTTAGAACTAGAGGTGATTCAAGAGTCCAATAGTCCCTGGTCCTCACATGTGGTGTTGGTGCCAAAGAAGGATGGCAGCACCAGGTTCTGTGTGGATTACAGGAAATTACATAGTCACACAGAGTTGGCTACGTAGCCCATGCCTAGGACAGAAGAGGCCCTAGAGCAGCTGGTTGGGGCTAAGTATCTTACAACCACTGATCTTACCAAAGGTTACTGGCAGGTGCCCTTGACTCCCATTGCTAGAGAGAAGTCAGCCTTTGTGACTCCTTTTGGTTTGTATGAGTTCACATAAGATGCCCTTTGGGATGAAGAATGCCACAGCAACTTTCCAGTGGCTGGTGGATAATATCCTAGCAGGAGCAGAAGAGTTTGCCCTTGTGTACCTAGATGATATTGCCATCTACAGCCATTCCTGGCCAGAGCACCTTCAGTATGTTAGAGAGGTGCTGGGCAGACTACAGAGGGCAGGGTTGACCATTACATTGAGCAAATGTCAGGTGGGTATGGCAGAGGTCTCCTACCTAGGACATAGAGTGGAGAGTGGTAAGATAAGGCCAGAACCTGCCAAACCGGAAGCTATTCAGGCATGGCCTGCACCTGTTACCAAAAAGCAGGTGAAGGCATTCTTAGGGACAGCAGGGTACTACAGAAAGTTTGTCCCTAGTTATAGTACCATAGCTGCTCCACTCACAGACCTGACAAGGAAGAACACCTCAGATAAGGTAATGTGGAGCCCAGCATGTGAGCAGGCATTTCAGAAGCTTAAAGAAGCTATGGGAGTACCCCCTGTATTAGCCAGTCCAGATTACAGCAAATACTTTGTTGTGCAAGTGGATGCTTTGAACCATGGGGTAGGAGCTGCGCTTAGCCAGATTTCTTCAGAGGGGGAAGAACATCCAGTGGTTTATCTCAGTCATAGGCTCCAACCCAGAGAGGAATGCTATGCAGCCATAGAAAAAGAATGTCTAGCTATAGTGTGGGCACTGCAAAAACTTCAGCCTTATCTGTATGGAAGAAAATTCATTGTAATGACAGACCACAACCCTCTAACATGGTTAAACAGAGCCAGTCAGCAAAATTCCAAGTTGCTAAGATGGAGCCTGGGGTTGCAAGCATATGATATGTCAGTGCAGCACCACAGTGGGATTAGCAATGCCAATTCAGATGGGCTCTCAAGACAGGGAATGGGGTGAGGTACACCCAGATAGACCTGCCCCTCTCAAGCGGCGTTTATCAAGGGTCACTTGAAAAAGTAGCTTGAATTCTCGATGGGGGAAGAGATGTGAAGATTGGAAAAAGATGGGTGAAGGTTGCCGTCCTAGTCAAACAGAATTTGATACATAATTCTATCATTTGTATATATAAATGTAAAATACAGGCTTGTGTTCTTAAATGAAAGAAAACACTGTAAAATGTGAACTTCAAGATTGTTGCAACATTGCCATTGGCTGTAAAGAAAAGTAAGCCAAGCATTTCAAATGTTCTTTGAAGTTAGAATTATCTAATTAGTGGTGCCGAAGTGGCTGGATGAACACAGAATTTCTATTGTCTTAACTTAAGGAATAATTCCTATAGTGTACAAGTGAAATGTCTTTTATTGTTGTAGTTTTCTGAGCAGGTGTTAGATTGCTAAATAATGCAGTTTTTGGCCTGGGAACTCCAGACTAAGTGTGGAAATTATGTAATGTGTATACTGGGAAAACCTAAGTGTCAAAATGATGTAATCTGGGAGGGTCTAGCAAAGATGTTTGTTAGCAAGTTTAAAAACTATTGTTCAGTGAGAGACTGTGAGCATTTTGATCTTGATATCTAACTTATCAGCACTCTGCCTGTTGTCTTATGTAAGTAGTATCTTAGAAAAATGTTTTCTTGTAGTAATAGCTAGGAACTTAGAAGAACATTAGGCAAGTGTTTTTTCTGTTATACCAGAACTTTCCTACTGTATTATTTTAATTTTCTGTGTGATCTCTGAACTCTTAGATATCACTGTGGTGTAGTAGTATTGTCTTGTGTTTTTAATTATGTATTACTAAATATTTTTAAAACCTTTACCTGTGGCTGGTTTGTGTAGAGATAGGTAAGTTCTAGAGTACATTGCATATTTATAGAATTTGTTGTAATAAGCCACTCTAGTAAGCCTTATACTGAATAATCACATTACCAATTGGATAATAATATTGCACAGTAATAATTTGACACCCTTTCAAGGGCCTTTGGGTAGCTGATAAGTATTAGCTGGTGGTGGCAGAAATTACTACCGTATAGTCTGGGTAAAGGGGCACAGATGGAGAATCTGTGTCAGCCTTTCCCAGGAGTGTCTGTGAAGTTGTATAAATACTTATCTCAAAGTGTGTGTGGTGTGTCAGCTACCTGGGCAGGGACACAAAGCACTGGTGGGACAGAGAGGGTACTGGAGGTTAGCCTGCCAGCTAGGCTGAGATCTGGACCCTATAGCTGTGCCAGTGGGGTGTCTTATTGGGGACCTGGAGAGCAATGGAGCAACCAGCCCCAGACTGACTGTGATCTCTGTGTGCACTTAAGGGAAATTGTACTTTACTGTGTGTATTTGTTATCCTTTCCTCTTATATGAGACAACCTCCCTGGTATTAGTGGTGAGGATTGAGGCTCCTTGATTGTTGGGCCAAGGCACGGTCATCACATGTATTATAACTGTAGATACTAAAACTAAAATGAAATCCCAGTCATATAGGGAACCTAATAATATTTCAGTCTTAAACTTACCTGTGTTGCCATTACAAGAAGCACATCCAACTGATGAAAATGAAAAAAGCAGGCTATTTCTACTTGTTCTTTGTTTTCTTAAGCAATTAATTGAGAAACTGTTTATAACATCATAAGGAAAAAAATAATAATAAACAGAAATCCATTCTAAAATGGCTAGCATTAAAATTGGGTTTGTTGTCATAAATTATGTGCAGTTTGAGTAGAAAAGTGATTGAATTAATTGAAACAGTGGTCTTACACTTCCAATGCAAAAAAAGTGTAAATAATTTATTTTTTATTTTATTTTTAGTTCATTATTTTTTTTAGAATTGTAGAAAGACAAGACCTCTGCACCCCAAGATCCCAGGATCCGGGGCAGATTCTCAACATCTGATCTTTATAAATAACATTTTAACATATTTTTATAAGTTTTTATATTCACTGATAAGTTTTTTATATTCATTAACAAGTTTATTAGTGGTTTTAGGTAATATGTTTGTATGATTTCAGTTTGTTCTAATTTAGTAATCAACAGTAATTTATAAAATGTGCCAGAATTGATCAAATATTATGGGAAAAGTATTTAAACAGTGTTAGTACATTTAAGTACTCATCTAATAAAGTCTTGTTGGGATGAAAACATGGTGAATTAGTTAAGCATTTATGTGTTTAAGGTTATGAATTAAAGTGATCATACTGCCTGGTAATCATTTGCCTGGTTCTTCATAAGTGCCTTTAGTTGGTTCCTTGTTACTATAGTTTGTGTAGATTGGCATTGGACTGTCCTCAGTTTACTTTTTGGATCTGATCTTTATAAATGTTTACTTCAAGGTTTCACAAACAAAGAAAAATGGGACAAAATTAAAAAAAAAGTAAAAATGATCTTCCACCTCTTCTGCAATTCCAACACACCCTAAACCGATGTCTCTACAGGTGTCCAAGTTGAAGTTGCTCAAGTGTCACTAGCCTGAAATACAAGACACTGAGGAACACAATTCTGATCACTTTTTTTTTCTCACAGGAAATCAGTGACTGTGTGATTTCTAAATATGTGCCAGTATTGTATGCCTTTTTGTAACATTTCTCCATTTTTCAAATTAGTGGAACTATGAAGTTTGGTATGAGGGGCTTGCCCAATCCAAACCCAGAGGTGCAGGGTGCTTAACTCACACTTTACTTTTCACTCTTCTGTGTTTTGGGTATTAATTTTTGGAATAACTAAAGATCAAGGTTTTGCCATTCAGAGTTTCCTAGTAGAACCCCAAAATCGTGGTTATTGTCTGACATGACAAGTCCTGATGAAGTGAAACATTAATAAAAGGAAAACAGCATCTTCCCTTTGTCAACATTCTAGAACTTGGCATTAAAGGAGGTATATAAAAAAAAGTTATGTACTGACCATAATTTTCCATCTGTGTTGTCCATCTCACCTTCATTCTTCACTGGTTGGGTTTGAAACTGATCCTCATTTCCGACTCAGCCTTATACAAAAGCTCAAGGTCTTCCACTAGCTCGTGGCTGTATCCCTATCCCATCATGCCCTAAGAAAGCTATCCACATCTTGTTTGCTGATATAACAATAGGTAACAATAAAGCTATCCAAAAAACTAATAGAGCAATGAAGACGTTCTGAGAACATTTGGTTCCAATAGTGACCACTCTGTCCTCCAGGAGCCAAAGGCTGGGAGAAGGAGGGTGGGATGTAAAAATGATGGTGAGATGGACAACACACATGGAATGCTATAATGAGTACATAAATTCTTTATGTGATGTTGTCTTATCTCACCTTCATTCTTCACTAATTGGGACAGCGTCCCTAGAACCATATTTCTTGGCTGGCTCATGGGAGAATAATCTTCAGAACAGTGGACCCAAAAGAGGCCCTGTTCCTGGAGGCCAAACCACTTTGAGTGATAAAGGTATGAGGCCTTGCCCATGTTGCTGCAGCACAAATAGTGTTAATTGGTAGTCTAGCCTGAAAGGCCAAAGAGGTTGGTATGGCTCTTGTAGAATGACCTTTGACTTTATAGGCAAGATCTTTGTTCTGAGATTTGGAGGTAAAGGTAATATAATCAGACAGCCATTTTTAAAGTGTGACTTTAGATACAGGAGCACCTTTCTTAGAACCTGAAAATGATATGAATAATTGGTCAGATTTTCTGAAGTTATTTGTCTTGTGTAAATAGAAACATAATTGTCTATGTACATCTAGTTGGTGTAACATATATTCTGTCGGGTCCCCTACAGAAGACTGACAGCTCACAACACTGACACCCACATCGCCCACACCAAAATTGCGACACATGAAATACCGACAATGGGGAAACGGTAAGTCTCCATAGTGCAGAATGGAAATATTTCCATTCCTGCAATGTAGTGCGATCTCAGAATTGGTATACTAAAGTTACGGGGGGAAGTAGGGGTGGAGCCCCCCACGGGGGTGCGGGGGGGCATAGCCCTCCTGCTTGCAGAAAAAAGGAAATGTTATTTTCCTTTTTTCTTGAAAAGCGCTGTTGGCGGTATTTCATGTGCTGGGATTTTGGTGTTGGCAATGTGGGTGTCGGCGTTGTGAGCTGTCGGTCTTCTGTAGGGGACCCATTCTGCCATGCTGCCATAGTTGAGGAAATAACTGGTAGTTCTAGGGATTGGTTCAGATTAGATTCTGAGTATATTTTGGGTAGAAAGGAAAGGTTAGTTCAAAGGGATACTCTGTCTTTGTGGAAAAGCATGTAGGGGGGGCTTTATAGATAATGCTTGTAGCTCTGACACACTTCTAGCAGAAGTGATGGCCATCAAGAGAATTGTCTTCCATGTCAAAAACATTAAATCACAGGATGACACACGTTCAAAAGGGGAAGAATCAAATGGGATAAGATAAAGTTTAGGTCCCATGGTGCTGTAGGGGCTTCAATGGGTGGCTTAATAAAATAGTGCCTTTAAGAAAAGCTTTGCATAGTCTGTGTGACATCAGATTTTGCCCAACTTCACTTATATGAAAATTGGATACTGCTGCTGACTGAACTCGAATAGTAGCTGCAGCTATGCCTTAAATAGCTTTGTCAAAAATTCAAGAATGGAAGGTAAGGGGGCAGAAAAAGGATCCATGTGGTTATTTAATGCCCAAGAAAAACATCTTTTCCATTTGCTCATGTATAATTTCCTCCTTGAAGCCTTATGAGACAAGATCAAGATGTGCTTCACTGATGGGATAAAGGATAGGGAGCCTGGCTATGTTTGGAATAGGAGCAGCTAAGCTGTCAGTTTGTGGGTTTGAAGAGAGGGATGGAGCATCTCTGATTCATGAGTCAGAAGGTCTAGAACTAGATCCAGAATCTACGGATCTTCCTGGAGATGAGGTCAAAGGAAGGGGAACCAGATTTGACAAGGCCAGTATGGAGCGATGAGTATTACATTCCTTCCCAATGAGCTGGATTTCTGAAGAACTTTGGGTATCAAAAGATAGGGAGGGAAGGCATAGAGGAGACCCAGAGGCCAATTGTGTACAAGTGCATCCCTTGGTGACTCTCCCAGAAGGGGTATTGGGGCAAAAAAGCTACTGCATTTGGCATTCATGGATATGGCAAAAAGCTTGCAGCAAGGCTGGCCCCATTTGCGGAAAATCATCTCCGCTACATCTTGTTTTAGGGACCACTCGCATGGCATCAGGATCGCTCTGCTGAGTTTGTCTGCTATTATGTTGGATTTCCACAGGATCTCTAATGCTATCAGAAAGCATTGGGAGGAGGTCACCCACTGCCATACTCTCAGGGCCTCTCAACAAAGATGATAGGTCCTGGTTCCTTCTTGTTTGTTTATGTACCTAACAACTGACATGGTGTTCGTCTGTATTGCAATAGTTTCCAGTGGAAGAGAGTCCTGAAATGCCTGCAACGCTAAAAGCATCACTCTCCTCTCTAGGACATTGATGGGCAAATGGGCCCCGTGATCTTACCAAGTGCCTTGGACTGCTTTTCCCAGATAATGCTCCCCCACTCTATTTTGGAAGCATCCGTAGTTACTGTGGCTAATGACTGTGGAAGAACTAAGGGTCGACCTAATGTCACATGAATGGAATGAAGCCACCAGTGAAGGCCTTTCCTGCAAGATTCCATTATCAAAATTTGGTGGGACACAGGTAGTTCCTGCAAGGACCACTGAGTAAACAGTAGCCACAGCAGAATTCTCATGTGCAGACATGCTAATGGAACTAAGTTTATTGCTGCTGCCATGGTTCCCAAGACTTTCAGGACTGTTCTTGCTTGTACTTTTTTCCTGGAAAGAAGGTTTAAGGCCTGATGTCATAGGACTTTTTTCTGGGGAAAGTTTTGCCATCATTTTTGTTGTATCTAGATCTACTCCTATAAAAATGATACACTGAGATGACAACAAGGCAGATTTTTCATAATTTATCATGATTCCTAGGTGAGAGCAGAGCTGTAATGTGGAGTCTCTTGCTTTTATTAGTAGATGCTTTGTGGTGCAGGTTAGGAGCCAGTCATGTAAATATGGAAACTGGTCAACACTCCCACCAGAGGTGACAATATATTGGACCTGGTCATCACCAACATGGGCGACCAGTGTTCCACACCAGAGGCCAACCCCTCATTGATTAGATCTGACCATAAACAAATCACTTTGGATATCCATATTCCACCCCCACCCCTGGACAAGAAAATCACCGTGAAAAACTTTTCAAAAGCAAACTTCACGTTACTTAAGACCGAGGTGGAAAGTTTCAAAGCCCCCATGTTGAAAGATAATACTGTCCAAGCTGCAAACTCCTTTACTAATGCATTCTACGGGCAGCTACAAGAATGCATGGATCGTGCCATCCCAAGCAAAACCAAAACTCACTCCTCCAAGAAAAGGAAACCAGTCTGGTGGACTCCTGCCATAAACAAGCTATAGAATAGAAGGAGGAAACTAGTAGAGAAAAGACTAAAATCCCAAGAAGGGAAGATATCCCTGATCAGTTTCAGCAAGAAACAACAATCCCTCATAAAATCATCCAAGGCGAGCTTTGAAAGAAAAATCGCCAAGGACTCCAAAGATAACCACAAGGCATTCTTTAGCTATGTCAAGAATCTAAGTGGCAATGCTCAGATCTGCTCAGAGTTAGTGAAGAATGGCACAAAATACACTGAACCGACCGATATCGCCAACATCCTGGCAGACAGGTTCAGCACAAACTTCACCCCCTTTCACCCCAAAAAGGGCCCATAACCATACCAGAAGAATGTAGAGTCCCTGAAATCACAGACACTAAGGTTAAAACAGCCCTCTCCAAAGCCAAAAACACACCATCAATGGGACCGGACGCTGTCCCAGGCTGCATCCTGCATGAGCTCAAAGACAAACTAACCCCTCACCTAAACACACTGTTCAAACTCAGCCTCTCCACAGGCTACATACCTATAGAGTGGCTCACAGCAATGGTTATTCTGCTCCACAAAAGTGAAGCCACAACAGACCCTGGGAACTATCGCCCTATAAGCCTGACTAGCTTGGTCTGCAAGGCTATGGAGGGCATCATCATGGAACTCATTAATAGAGAAATTGGGAACCTCCAAACACTAGACCCTACCCAGTTTGGCTTTGTTAAGGGCAGATCATGCCTTCTAAACCTGGTGGACTTCTTTGAGACAGTTACCAAGGCTATAGATGATGGAAAGGTGGTACACACAGCCTAACTAGACATTGCTATGGCCTTCAACACCATTCCCCATTCAGGTATTATAGACAAGCTCACCAGCCTGAACATAAACCCGTATGTCAGAAGATGGTTTGCCAACTGGCTCACGGACAGAACTCACATGGTGAGAGTTGTGGGAGCTAGGACCGACTCTAAACCAGTTACAAGTGGCATTTCCCAGGGCTCAGTCCAAGGAACCCTCCTGTTCTGCATATACTTCTCAGAGGTACAGGCAAGCACAGGAGGACTATGGCTGACCAGTTTCACAGATGACTGCAAACTAGGAGCTATAATTGACTCTCGGCTAACATAGACATCCTCCAAAAGGGTCTCACTGAGACGGATACCTGGTGTCAAAATCATGGCCTCAAGCTAAATGCCAAAAAGTGCATAGTCATCCCCTTTAGGAAAAAACAAAGTACCCACAAACTACCACATAGACGGTAGTCCCCTAAATATGGAAGACATAATAAGGGATCTAGGGACCCAAGTAGATAGTCATCTCACCTTTGATAATCACATTGCCAAAGTGGTTAGAAATTCCTTCTATGTGGCCCACCTAATCACAAAAGGGTTCGCATCCAGATCAAAAGAGGTCATTGTACCCCTCTACTCATCACTGATCAGACCCATCATAGAGCACAACGCCCTATTTGGGATGTACCTTACAAGACACCTGCAACAGCTGGAAAGACCACAGAAGTACCTCAGTAAGAGAATCACTGGCCTCAAACAGATGTCCTATGCAGCTCAACTGAAGAAACTCCAGTTGTACTCAGTTCCATACCGCCTACTCAGAGGTGATCTCTGCCTGACATACAAGGCCATGTCCAACCCAGAAGTTATGGACATGCTCCACCTAAAGAAAACCTTATCCCCTTGAGCCACATGCTCTAGGGATCTAAACATCACCACAACAATAAATAGGATGTGCTGGAGGGATTGATTCCTGTTCCAGAGACTTCCCATGCTTTGGAACAAGATCTCAATCTACATTAGGCAGTGCTCCTTGCTAACACTCTTCAAAAGAAACCTTGACGAGTGGATGGGAAACAGAAAGTTTACCTCGCGGATCACTTCAGTGGCTCTGCTGACAGAGGCACAGGGAACTAATCTAAGGGGGCGACTAAAGCCAACACATTCTGGCTAGGCTTATAAATGCCTTCGGGCAGATAGCCTAATACCAACCTATGAACCTATGAACCTATGAAACAGTCAAAATCCTAGACATCTCAAGTGAGCTGTGACCACTGCCATATACTTGGTCAACACTCTGGGGGCTGTAGTGAGACCAAAGGGCAGAGCTCAAAACTGGTAGTGACTGACTTTCAGCCAAAAGCGCAGATGACTCCTGAATGGCCTGTCCATTTTTATGTGGTAACTGCAAGTAAAAATCTGATTCCTGGTGCAGAGTAGAAAATAAATGGTGCAGCTCGAACAGGACAGGAACAACTTTTATTATATAACACAATTCCACAGGTTTAAATCCACAGGTTAAGCGCTTTCATCTGTTCTATATACAGACTTCCTCAGAACCAAGATAATCCATCACCAGCTCTCATTATAAATCCAATTTGGTGCCAAAATTTAAAAATATCCTTATGCTGCCTTAAGGAGACATTCACCAATTCCTCTCATGCACAAACTAATACATGACATTTATATATACTGTTTATCTAATACATTTAATTCAAAAGCTTGTGAACTCTATAAATAATTAAACTTATACTTGTAAAAATGTATAAAAATTAATGAAACTTGTATACAATATATAAATATGTAAATATATGATTGTAAATATACTCTAAAAAATCCACATAAAAATTGATACAATATGTTTTAGTAACTTGTGTTCTTAAAAATTCAATATAGTATTGGCTAGAATATACAAAAATAATTGATTAAATAAAATATATACATATATAGAAGAACATCTAAATAGAAATATTATATAAAAAATTATATAAAAATCATGATGGAAGTATATATTAGATATATATTAAAAATTAAAAATATATGCAACAGTACTGATGTGCTAAAGCTACAACATAATTAGTCAAGAATAAGAAATGGTTTGATACTAATACTATCATTGATACCTGGAAGACTTGTGGCATCTGTGAATATCTGCCACTTACTTTCCATCATAGCTAAATACACTTTCCAATTACCCCCACAAACACTGCTTTCAACATGTTCTAAAATGGAAAATTTGAAATAATGTTGATTCCCTTTGCTAAATATATGCTTATACAAAGCATTCTTCATATCTTTAGTCTGAATCTTGTAATAATGTTCATATATTCTTTTTTTGAAATTTTGCTCAGTCTTACCTATGTAGAATGCTGGGCATACAACACATTTTGCAAGATATACTACTTGTCTAGTATTACAATTTCCTACCTTACTTTTGATATATGTCTTATTAATATTGTCCAACTTAAATCGCACCTCTTCATTGATATATTTACATTGGTTACAAGAGCCACATTTTTAAGTTCCCTTAAAATTTGACTTATATTTTGCTGTGTATGTTGTCTTCTCAAGTAACTTCTTAATGTTAGGGGCTGTTTTAAATACACATGTGGGGTATTTACCTAATGTGATACCTATACTTTCTGTTATAGTAATCAAATCCCAATGTCTATTTAATATCTCTTTCACTTGGTTGGCATATGGTGTGTACATAATTATGCACACTCTTCTGAAAGGTTCTAATGTAGCATCTTTCCTTCCAATATCTTTGTCTCTTTCACTTGACATACCCAACAGTGGTAAATATTTATTCCCCCATTGTTGTCTCACATAGCCTGTGACATCTTTTAACATAGAGGTAGGATATCCCCTACTTCTAAACATATTGAATATTAAATCTATTTCCTCTTCCATTATATTTTGACTCGAAGACATGCGAGCTGCCCGAATGCATTGTCCTTTTACCACATTCTTGAAAATGTATGGGGGGGGGTGACAACTACTGAACTCTATGTAGTCGTTTGAAAATTTGGTTTTTCTATATATTTTGGATGCAAAACCATTTCTAGTATGAATTATATATGTATCCAAATATTCTATACCTTCATAATTCAATTTGTGAGTAAATTTCAGGAATTCGGTTGTCCCATTAATGTAGTTGATAAACAAATTAATTTGTTCTTGTGTACCATTCCATAAAATAAATAAATCATCTAAATATCTAATGTAAAGTAATATATATTGGTTGAATTCGCTTTGAAAGATATAGTTGGACTCCCACTCTAACATAACGAGGTTTGCAAAAATTGGGGCACAAGAGGCCCCCATAGCGACACCTCTATTCTGTCTAAAGAATTCACCTTGGAATTGGATATAATTATGTTCTAAAACTAAACTCATCATATCCGTGATTAAATTCATCTTGTCCCATGTTAGTTTTGAAACTTTTCTCAAGCTATTATAGAAATATTCCAAACCTACATCTTTAGGTATACATGAGAAAAGATCAATGACATCAATTGTCAAAAAAATCAACCCTTCATTCCAAATATCAGAAGTTAATTTGCTTAAAAAATTCCAAGAATCCTTTGTTAGATGTGGAATGTTTTCATATACATGTTTTGTCCATCTGTTAACCTTTACTCTGAGAAGTAGATGCCAAATAGAAGTGGTCCCAGCACGGATCCTGTGGTACCCCATTGGTGACTGGTCTTTTTGTAGAGGTGGTATCACCAATCTTGACTTACTGGGTCCTGTCTGTGAGCCAGCTTGCAATCCAATGAGTTGTAGTGAGGTTTATGCCCAGTCTGCTAAGCTTGTCATCTATACCCAAGTAAGGTATAGTATTGAATGACTAAGCCAGGACCAGGAATGCTACGTATGCACTATTTTTTTCTCATCCATTGCATTGGTAACCTTCTCAAAGAAGTCCATCAGGTTTTGTATACATGATCTATGATCTTTCCTTGACAAAGCCAAACTGGATAGGGTATAGTGTCTGACGGTTGCCTATGTCCTTGTTAATCATTTCTATAATCATTTTTTCCATGACCTTACATATTATACTAGTTTCCTCTGGTCTGTTGGTGGTTCTGCCTTGTGAAGTGTGATAACTGTTTCAGTCCTCCATTCCCATGGTACAAAGCCTTTTTTGAGGCTGTAGTTGAAAAGTGACTCAAGTGCTCCTAGTAGATCATGTTTCATGCTTTTAAGAGGCATCTCAGGATACTGTTGGGGTACATTGAGATTGTGTTTTTGACCTTAGTGATAATTTCCAGGTCCTGCAACATTTTTATGGTTGGAGGGTATGCCAGTAGGTGTCTCATGGGGAGGATTTTGTGTGTGTGTGTGTGTGGGGGGGGGGGGGTAGATGGTGAACTTTGAGCTGAATTTGCCAGCCAGCAAATTTGTTAAGTTGTTCTGGTCGGTAAATGTGGCACCACTGACCCCCCCCTTAAATATAGAGATATACCAGGCACAAAAATACACACAAATTTCCCAAACCATATGTCTGCATTTAAGCTCAATAACTTTCTTTCTTCTCCCTTATATTTGCTAACTGACTTCAGTGATCACAACTTAATCCATCTAGTTCACACATCTATCCACTCCTACCCCTACTATATTTGTTACCCCAGTGTTTTAGTTCCGCTCTCACTGACCTATCTCTCCACAAACCTACATAGCATACTTCTCTTAAATATTACTGCATCCTTTCTCTGTACCTTAACCTTTCCATTTTATCCCCTTACAAATTACCATACATCAGTATTAAACAAACATTTCTCCCACTATCTGTTTCACCTCTAACCATTCAAAAATAATCCCACTTCACCATTAATTACTTCTAATATATGAGCAACTCATGCAGTCTTTTCTTCGTATTTAAAGTACTAACCCCTCACATCCACCACAAAAAATAAAAATAACTCTTAAAGTTAAGCCAAAACAAGCTTACCAAGCTTATCCATCTTTCTCTCTCTTAACACTCTTTGGGGATATTCACCCCATGTTGGTCCCTCGTCCCATCTTGACTCCCCATTAGCCTGGAAAACTCATCTCAAGACAAACACCACTACCTACTCAGCTCACTCATTTCTTTCCAAAACATTGACCACACCCCCATCACCAAAACCATAAAAATCCAACTGGCCTATCTCAAACTCACCCAAGCAGCATGCATTTATTTCCTTAAATATTCACAGCATCTGCAATAACATTTTAGCACTCCATGCCTGAATCTCTCACAATAAACCAGATATTCTTGCCATAACTGAAGCACGGCTAAATCCCTATTTACATGACTCTGAGATGTCACTCCCTCACCACGAATGACAAAACCGAAAAAGACGGTGGAGTAGCTTTACTATATTCTAACTTGAACTCCTACCCTATAATAAACCTAATTCCATAATACTGAATTACTCATCTCCCATCTTATACTAAAAAAAATCATAAACAGCTATATCTCATAGTACTCTATATTCACCCAGACAATAATACTACATCCCAGAAAAACAACCTAAACAGGCTCTCACATAAAATTTCTAATGAAAAGATAATCCTATGTGACATCAACCTTGCCTGGCAGATTATTTCTACAAAATACCCATCAACTAGTCTCAGCATATTTGGCTTGACACAGCTCAGTTCCTCTCCCACACGTTATAATTATCCCCTAAACTCTGGCTCAGCTCTTGACCAGATATTGGTGTCTGATTCCACTATGTGTGTCTCCAATGGCACCATCTCTGATTCCTTCAGTGACCACCTTGCAGTATATGTAAATAAATTCAGTACCCATCATGTCATATAACACTCACTTATTTAGAATGTGCCGTAACCTCACTAACTTTAACCGTGATACATGCAATAGAATCCTAAGCTCCTTTAACTAGCCTTTTATGAAAGATATTCCACATGACAAAGCTGTAGACAAATTTAACACACTTTTTCTGAAAACCCTCACTAGCCTGGCTCAGACTAGAACAAAATGAATTAAGAATAACCATAGTCCTTGGTTGTCCACTCATAACAGACAATTAATGTATGAAAGAGCTAGGGCTTGAAAAGAGTGGTTAGAACATAGATCTCTCCAAAACCTACAATGCTTTAAAGATTTATGTAATAGTACTAAATCACAGATTAATGTAGACAAAAACATCTACTACAGTAACTTCTTACTAAATAAGTCTTCCATTTCTAAAACATTATAGTCTTCTGTTAATAATATATAAATCCATCCTTGAAAAACACCACTTCTAATGCTGCCCCAAATAGCGCTCCCTCTGAAATAGCTGCTGAGATTTCACACACATTTTATAGAAAGCATTACAACCCTTAATAAAGATTTTCCACTTAACAGTCCTAACATACCCTCTCCTCAGACAGCAAGCACCCAATGTTTCACCATAAAAATCCATTCAGACCTTCCACTTCAAATAGATACTTCTTAAACTGCATTCCAGTTCTCCTTCAGCAGATAACCTGCCTGCGGAATACCTCAAGCTAGCTGCCACTTCAATGGCCTATCCTGTATCTGTCCAAATTAATAGATCTATTAATGAATCATGCATTCCTTCTGTATGAAAAAATAAATCATCATCCCTCTTCATGCAGTAAGAACCTCATCTGATACAACCTGTTTTAGACCTATTACTATAGTATCTCCTTTACCTAAACTTCTGGAGAAGTGTATTCACAAACAACTACTTGAAGACATCCTTCCAGTAAAGCTCCTGACTCCTACACAGCATGGTTTTAAACCTACCCATAGATCTACAGCTGCATTATTAACCTTTACAGATGCCATTAACAAAGCCAGCGACAAAGGCAAACTAATTTCTTCTGCATTCCTTGATTTCTCTAAAGCTTTTGATCTAGTCTGTTACCAAAACTCCTGTGTCAACTATCTTCAACAGGACTACCACAACCCACACTACTATGATTTAACAACTACTTAACCAATAGATGCCAGTCTGTTAAATGGCTCTCCATCGCTTTTCCCTTCCTTCTAGTCAATATCGGCATGCCACAAAGCTCCCTTCTTGGCACTCTACCCTTCAATATATTCACTAACAGCCTACATAAATCCTTTCAGTAAGCCTCTCTCATACAATATTCTGATGATTCTACTCTGATATACACTTCAGATAACCTCATACATCTTCACAGAATTACTCAAGAAGCCTTTAACTCTGTTGAAAGTTGGCTACAGGATCATCATCTGCTACTTCTTCTTCTTCTTTCGGCTTTTTCCCTGGTTAGGGGTCGCCACAGCGGATCACCTTGTCCGCACATTGAATGGCAGTGGAGTTTTACGGTGTCGAGTTGCCAGCCCGGCGCCCAACCTTCCACAGAAGGCACACTCACACGCACACCTAGGGCCAATTTAGAGTGTCCAATCCACCTGCAGCATGTCTTTGGGATGTGGGAGGAAACCGGAGCACCCGGAGGAAACCCACGCGACCACAGGGAGGACATGCAGACTCCGCACAGAAGGCACCCCAGCCGAGGATCGAACTGGAGAACCTCTTGCTGTGAGGCAGCAATGCTAACCACTGCACCACCGTGGCCGCCCTAGGATCATCATCTGCTACTAAATTCCGAAAATCTAAATAACTACTCTTTTTTTTCCAAAATCCAATTTCCATGAAGAAAAGAGCATTAAAAATTATTCCTAAAATAATGCCATGATTAAAGTTACCTCACATACAAAACTACTTGGTATGACAATCAATGAAAATCTTAAATTTGATTTACATATCCACAACAGCATCAAGAAAAAAACGATCAAATATTAAGTACCGTTCATAAAGAAATTTTTTGCACACTTTGCCATCTTAACTATTGCTACCACTTACCTCTTACCCTCTCTCCTTTACGGTGCCCCTATTATGACCAACCTACAAAACTTACTTAGTTTTAAACTTGAACAATGCTACAACAAAGTGGTCACGAGCTTGAAAAAACCCTTACCAGACCCATCACTGTTTAGCACTAACAACAATTAAATGGCTCGAACTTCCTCACCACATATCTTATACTTAGCTCATCTTAACCCACAAAATCATCTTTGTCTGATCTGCCTGCTCAGCAATTAGCCCCGTACTTTAAGCTTGCCTACTAAACTAAAAACACAATCCATGCTGGAAAAAAACACACAGGAAACAGGATGAACCAGAAAAAAAAATGTCTGCAACTGTAATACTGTTGGGATTGTCTGCCTGGCTCTCTGTAAGCAATGTAAAGGGTTCTATATACGAAAGACCCAAAGAAGGTTTAAAGATCATATGTATGAGGACATTAATGCTGTTAAGAAAGTAAACCCCAACAATGCACTTTCTAAGCATGTGGCTAAAAACCCTGGTCATGAATTTGGATTTTTGTATCTTGAAGTGATTAATAAAAATATAAGAAGGGGTCCTTGGGCTGATACTATGGAATATAAAGTGTTAAGGTGGCAAGTTAGGTTTAATGCTTGTTTTCCACCTGGACTCAATAAAACTATATCTTTTGCCAGCATTTTGAAGCTTCATTCCTATATAGTATGAAGTTCTTGTATATATCAAATATGTGTTTTTCAAAGAACATGTGTCTTTAAGAATGTGTGATTTTAATGCTTGGTACCAAGTCTTTAATTGGCAGCAATTTGCAAGGTATTTTAATTGGAGTGTGCATTTCATTGGTTCTGGCAGTACATGTGTGTTTTTTTAGGGGAGAGGAAACTATGGTTCACAAGTTTGTTTTACTTTGTCTACCAAACTGTCCTCTTTGGTGAAATGATAAACTTCTTTGCATCTACAAACCACAAATGGCTGCTGGGGTCAGTCTCTGTTCCAGTAATTTAGCTAAAACCTGCAATAAAAATTCCTATATGAGTCAGGTGTATCTCACACCTTTATCTTTTCAAATAATTACTAAAAGACTTCCTTTCTGCCTCCTGGCTGTGTCGGTGCTCCTCATCTAGGACATAGCTTCTCCTAACATCCTTCATTGACTTCTTATACCTCCTTTTAAAGCACTAAATCATGTAACTTTCTAAGCCCCTTCCAATACTTCACTTTATTGTAGCACTTAAACTTTTATACCTACTTCTACTTAGCACAACCAAATTACCATTTCCTCACTACTTCTCTATTAACACCTACACTTACTTATCCCCTCTAATACCTCACTCTAATGTATTTCTTAAATTACTCTTACCTATATCTTATACACCACTATTTTATCCATACATTCTCAGTACAATGCTTGTATGTTAATGTTTGCAAATATCAATATATGTTGTATTATACTAAATACTATGATATGTATTCATTGAGACTGTATTATAGAAATTATTATTGCAAATATTAATTTCATTTAATATGTTACCTGGGAGCTTCTGTCCCCGGGACTCCACTTTAACAGGGCTTTCCTGGTAATCAAATGTCAATAAATAAATAAATAAATAAATAAATAAATAAATACATAAATAAATAATAGTGAGGGCGTGTCAGAAAAGGATGGATGTCAGGAAGACCTACAGAATGGTCTGGCAGATAAGGGACTGGAGCAAACACAGCTGCTCAAGTCATTCGTATCCTACTTGGCACCAATTGGCATATTAATGAAGCAGATGGCAATTGCTTTCATTTTTCTTCTCCAAGCTATTTTAGTCATAGCCATGGAAGGGTCCAAATGAGAGGAAGATTATTGCAGGCCACTCTTAAACAGATGGCAAACACCATTCTCATCACCACATTATTGCCTTAAACATACCAGTGATTGTTCTCATGTTTGTAGCCAATGATGCTCCTCAGGATCCATTCCTGGGTACCTTACTTGGCCGTCAGCTCTAGTTCTCATAGTTCCACACTGCCCCTATCCCCTTTTGGCTAACAGAGTGGCAAACCTTTCAATGGCCATCATACTGATTTTTGATGTTGCCCATCTAGCAGCTGCCAAGATGGGGCACCACATCATGGTTCAAGTACATGCTCCTGGAGTACTATGCTATCCCTGCCATACATCAAGCTACATACAGGCAGGGTAGCATGATACACATGGCCACATGAAATTGGAGTTCAATCCCACCAACTGAGGATATAATCTCTGACTCCCTCCAAACAATTATGCATATGAATAACTACTACATACACTTTTTATGACCCTTACCCATACAACACTGCTATTGTCAGTTGTTAGTGGGTCCCCCCACCTATGACAATGATGATGACATTGACATAGCCTGTTTAAGTAAAGTAATCACGGATTCACAATATAACCAGTTAATGCACTCTAATACATAACCTGGATATGATAATGCATGATCAGATTTATTCTAAGTCATTTACATCATTGTCCATAGCTGTGGGCCAGACAACACTTCTTTACCAGTGCTACAATATATAATGCTGACCTGTGCCACACACAAGAATTCATGTGGAGTTTCAGCAGTTAATTTGTCAGACTGCTTTGCAGCTGACCTCACATCCAGTGCTGTGGCAGCTCACCCAGGAGGCACTGTGATGCTCTCATGTTACATCTGCTTGCATAATACCATACGGTGTAGCATCGCTCACAACACAAATATCTGTCTGTAGGTCTTAGGTGTGTACTCATACCTCTCAACCTTTAGCATAAGAAATCTGAACAAAGCCTAAAATAATGGGGGTGGGGGTGGGTAAAGGCTGAAAAATAGGTATAAATTTTAAATATTGCTCTTATGAACCTACAAAGTTGTTAGAATAACAGGATTTGTGGTAGCATGCATTTTCTGAAGGATAATGTACTCTGAAACTGAACTGTATATCATTTTTAATTACTTCAATCCTCACTGATTTGTCAGCGAACCACAAATCTTATGAAAAATAGGACAAAAATGTGTGGCAAACATCTGGACGTTCTGTGAAATTTTGAACAGTTATGTTGATACAGCAGTATGCCACCAGATAAAGTGAAGCTGCTGTTTGTTCTTTTAGGAGTTCAATCGCATTCAACAATGTTCCATATCTGCAAATGTGCAGTGTTGTACTCCGTCACATTTATGGAATGGGAGTTTTGGATGCAGGTCATCACTAATGGCTCCAAGTCATATCTAGCATCACCTATAACGCACAACAGTGGACACCATTATACATAACTTGCTACCTGCATGAATAAGAATCATGTATTTTGGCCAATGTACCTATCAAAATCTACACATACAAACTAGATAACCAAGTGGGAACTCTTGCTGCAAGAAACACTGGTAGAGGCTGTGCATGTAACAGTTTTATTTTATTTATTTATTTTACATTTGTTGACCGGGCTAGTCTAACTGGATATATGTCCATTTTCAGTAGAGGCCCAGGGAGATAAGCTCCAAGAGAACAGATATCAAAAACAAACAGTTGTGAGAACATAAGAACTACCTCAGCAACACATCTATTTATTTATTTGCATTTTATTACCAAAAGGTCTGACAAGGAAATATAAGCCCCTTATCAGCAGAGACTTGATGAGACAAGATTCAAAAACATGTTTAGGTGAACAAAACATGCAAAGAGATTATAATAAGATTTTGTTATTCAAACAATATTTGAAGTATAACAATTACAATTTTAATATAGACCAGACGTTAATCTATAAGAACAAATATATATCAGTATTTCCAGTGATACACACAAGAGAAAACATGAAATGAAATACATACATTCAATATGAAAAGGATGAGAATGCAGTAATGTATGGAGGCAATCTATACAATAAAGCTGGTATCAGCAATTTTGACAGTACACAGAAAAGAAACATCAACTAAAATATATGTAACTAGGGTGGTAAAAGTGATAATACTAAAAATAATAGAGAAGAAGCAGATTAATTGCTGAGAGAAAACAGTCTGTGAAGGTAAATCATATTGTCAATCTCTGAGATCAGCTGATACTATAAAGAAGAGGTTCAGGGTTCCCTCTGAATTGTATATGAATGCATTGCATTATACACCATCTAACACTTCATCAAGAGGATATCTTTACAACTAGTATACTATATGCCATGTGGAAAGGGTAGGGTTTGATGATGACAAGGGTGCATCAAATGGTCCCCAAGACCTCAGACAAATGAAAAGTATTGAAAAATGTTAACATAGGGTTGGTTCTCTCCTTTGTGGTCTGAGAAAACCCTATTTTGTCCTTCACATGCTACATCATTACTTAAAGAACTGCTGCAGGATATATAATGGAGTTGCCAGTAAAATTCCTAGTGTGGCCTCTAATTGATGCAAAAAGATCCAGATAGCAAGTATGGTTAATGCTACATTGACTTTCATGTCCACAGCAATGGACAGTCTATGCATCCCACCTTGAATCCATGTGTGGGAGACACATGTCTACTATACCTCATTTATGTTAGCAGTCAACAATATCGTGCTTGTGTTAGTGATGGCATGTTTTCACCTTGAAGGGGAAACAATTTGCAATGCCATACGCACTGGCTCCAAAAGCAGCCACTGACATTTTCTGCTAAGCTATATTTGTTCTCTGTTACAGTTAAGAGATGGGGGCTAATTCAGAGTACTAATCAATTACAGCTGATATTGGTGGGGCCGATCCAGGACATACTTTACTCAGTTTCAGAAATGGGGTGGAGGTGAGGGGTTAATGAAGGATTCTGAGCATTTGTACATGATATCTGTAGGCAGACTCAGGACACCAGTCACTCATAGTCAGAGATGAGGATTAATGATGGGAACTGACCACTTTACAGGTGATATGTGGGAGGCAGACCAAGTGCACCATCACTCAAAGTTATAGATTAGGGCTAGTATGTATATGTGATATGGGGAAGGCAGACCCATGAGGCCAGACATTTACCTTCAGTGACAAGAGCTACTATGGGGTACTGAGCATTCACAGTTAATATGGTGAGATGCAAACCTGAGAATAGCAGCCATCTGCAGTCAAAGATAGTGGATAATGCAGGATACTGAGCACTCACAGGTGATATGGTGGAAGCAGACCCAGAACACCACCCATTCAGAGTTAGAGATGTGGACTAACACAGGTGAGAGGGGATGGCAGATACAGAACACCACTCACTCATAGTTAGAGAAGTGGGCTAGCACTTACAACTGAGAAGGTGAAGGCAAACACATGACACTGCTCACTCAGAGTTAGAGATGGAGTTCAATGCAGGGTACTGACTACTTAAAGATGATATGGTGGGTGAAGATCCAGTGCACCAGTCACTTACAGTCAGATGTCAGTCATTCACAGTCAGATGTCAGTCACTCACAGTCAGATATAGGGATCTAATTCAAGTTAGTGAACATTGATAACTGTAGATGCTAAATGACCAGAACATAGGTAATGATCTCTGACTAGTGGGTGATGGTTGATGAGATTCTGGCTAAAAGTGAGATTAGGCTGAGGCTGCTCAATGCTTACACATATACAGCTGTGTGTTGCATAAGGTTGTATTGCCAGTGCTACATATTGAGAGGATATATTCATTTCTATCTTAGTCTAGTTTTTTTTTTTTGAGCAACTCTTTCATAATAATAGTTAAAGGCTTCTAGAAAGTTAAGGGAAACGTGAAGCTGTTTTTGTGTTGCCGAACTCAACACTCATGGTTTCCAAAAATCATAGGCCATACTAAGTGAACTATGCAACTGTACATGTTGCCTGGCAATATGTAATGGAAATCTAGAGAAGAAGTGATGATATTTAATTAATTTATGTCTTAGGATACAGTTTTTTTAGCATAATTTTCAAACATCGTAACTGCTCTGATTTAGTTGGTGAGATTTATCCTTGCTCCTCATAGATTTTCTGATGTTCCTTATAAAGACATTGGACCAGACAGCATAACATGTTGACTGCATTCTCATTGTTGCCAGGTATGAACTATCTTAGCATCTCTTAAACCTTTCAACAGCATCCAGTCCGTAAGGTTTGTGCTTGATGCTTGGAGAACAGCCACTGTAACTCACCATACCGAAGGGTGACTCTTCTCCAGGTCCAGGCAAGTATAGACCCATTAGCTTCACCAGTCTTATATGCAAAGCCATGGAACATATCATAGCAGAAATAATTTATTTATACCCCAGGCAATTTAACTGATCTAATCCCAATTTGTTCCTATTAGCAAAGTGTATGTTCTGTCTCCTTAACATAGTAAAACCTAAACCTAGTAAAAACTACTTTGAAAAGGTTAAACAGGTATGGACAGAGGTAACTCAGTACACACTATTTATCTTTATCAGTCCAAGGCTTTTTATTCCCTATGCCGGTTTTCTTAAAAAATATATAAATTTAGTGCAAACTACTGTGTTATCCACTGGATTACAAATTGGCTAACTTATAGATCCCAAGTTGTGAAAGTTGTTTGTATCTTCTCTGAATGTAAAACTGTAACTGTTGGGGAACTACAGGGATCAGTGTTTGCCATCTCCTGTTTGACAGTTATTTTGCAGATATCCTGCCCTATATCACAGAAGTCTGGCTGACCAAGTCTGCTGATGACAAGCTGAGTACCTAAATGGGCTCATCCACTGATTCTAATGAACTCCACCAAGAACTCAAATGTGCACATACTTGGTTTAGTGAAACGGTCTTAAGTTAAATGCAAAATAAAATGCAGCATATTAGTACTGTTGTTCCTAACTTATATGTTTTAAATTGTACTCCTCTTCAGACAGACACAGTTTTAAGAGGCTTGGTTTCTTATGTGGACAATTTCTCTCTTTCGGTCATCATTATGTTTTCAGCACAGTAAGAAAATCCTTCTATCTGGCCCAGTTATTTCGAGAAGAATGTCTTCAAAATCCAAAGCAGTCTTCCTACAATTGCACTATTCCCTTATGAGACCAATCACTGAATACAATACCCCCCCCCCCGCTATGTATAAATCAAAGCATATTGATCAAGTAGATGGGCCACAAAGATACCTTCCTAAGAAAATGAATGTCCTTAAATCTTTTAATCATCCTGATAGATTGGTACAATTCTCATTATACTCAGTAACCAACAGGTTGTTCCAAGGTGACCCGTAACTTACTTTTTAGCCAAGAAAGACTCAATCCTATTTGACCTTTTCTTTCTTACTAAAACCAGTGGTTCTACAAACACCCTCAGTAGGGACCTAAATATATACCAATAATTTCACCAGCAAAAAAACAAGACTCACTGGAAATAAGCTTCTATCTCAATGTATTTCCAGCTTGTAAATTAAAATGTCACTACAGATTGAGCAAAGTACAGTTTCAACTACCTGTAAAGTTAGTCTAGAAAAGTACTACTTTGACTACCTTTAAGGCTAGTCCTGATGATTGGATGGGTAGACACAAATTTTTGCCTGGATTGTCATTTACAACTCTGCTTAGTTTTGGAGGTAAGCGCACTTAATTGCTTGAAAGGGAGGCACAAACATTTTAGTGTGCTTTTTAAATGTATATATGGTGAGGCATCCTAGGGTCCTCATGAACACTTGCCTAGTATTATTCCTATTTTCCTACAATTCAGGGTGGAGAATAAATCACTATGAGACAGTAATGATAACTGCTGCATTACCTGCCCAGCCTTCACCTAACATTTTTAGGCTTCAATAAAACACCTGACACCTGTGAAACAGAGTTCCTTCCGAACCCAATTCAAGGGTAACTTGGACTTTTGGATGGGGAACAACACATTCATCCCTGGTTTGGCACCTGTGTCTCTAATGGACACAGGTGGTCTGTAAATGGTTCATATCCTAGGATGCTGCTTGTAAATGATTAATCTTCCAAGCCCCTGCTTACACTTATCAAGGGCACAAGAAATTGTCAGAGATTTGGGATGCATGGCTAGGCTTAAAAAGTCTTTTATGATGGTTAGCCTAGTAAACACCTATGAACCTATGAACATACATTGCACTGATGAATTAATAGTATGGGAATGCTATAAGAGTAGCACTATCATTTTTTTCATGCTAACCACTTTTCTTGTTCAGGTCTTACAGTGGTTAGTGAATACTGGTTTAAATATCAATATTCAAACATCAAGACTGGCTTTTGGTGCACATCAAAAGCTATCTGCCTTAAAAGGACACTATTCCTTAACAAGCTCATATGGCTTATTACTGCAAGAGTAGATGCTCTAATGTGCTAGGGAGTCTAGCCATTGTCTTCAATATGCATGAAAGTAAACATCTATCCATAGCCCAGGCACAAATATCAACCTGCTTCAAAACTAAGGCCTCCTACCTAAAGAAAACATATTATCTCTAGACAAAAGCATCTTTTTTCCATTCCTACAAGTGTCATCTAGCACATTACTCAAGTTATTAAACAAATGTCTCTTCTGCCCTGCAGGAAATTTGTGGATAAAAATGCAGATAGATTGCCAGCTTAATGGATAGATGATCCTTAACTGACAGAAGATGTAAGAATTAGCCTAAATGATTTTGCTGAGGCCTATGGGCACATCAGTGATTGCTCATATCCCATACTAGTATAAACAGCAATGGTCAGAGTAAAGAAAGATGTAAACATGCTCTCACACCTCAAAAGATAGCATCTATATAGAAAATTGAAAACACAAAATGTTGGAAGTGTGAGACAGACCTTAATGTTGATTGGCAACATATGATAATTGGTTGTAAAATAGTTCTTCCATTTTGGACTGACTTCATACATTTTTGTACAGCATTATGGTCAGATATGCATAACATAACAGATTCTCTTGTATTATTTAAAACAGCTATACCAGGAATGATTCCAGTATCACAAATACCTCTTCCGTGGAGTATTTTAGCAGTAGCTAGAAAAATCATTACAAAAAAATAAAATTGGAAAACAAAGACTACCAACTCATTCAATACTTGTTTAGCAAAATCAGTATGCAATAATAAAACACTATAATAATGAGAACTAAAACTGGGACACATAAATTATTAACTTGGGGAAATTACAAAGCTTATTAGAAAAGTATAAATTATATTAAAAATATTTTGAATGTTGTTATGCACTTTGTGAATAGTATGTACTTAATTTCATGAGATTGTTAATTAATAATTGTGTAAATGATTATTGTTTTGTTTTAAAAACAAATAAAAAAGATAAAAAAATATATAAACATGTATTTGCCTCTGCAAAATGCATGCTTGGTATGAGTTCATGAATCCATTCAGTTGATGAAACTGTCTGCCAAGGGCTGGAAGAAAAATAAGCAGAATAAGGATATAAACAAAGAGTAAAAATGCATTTTGGTGAAGTCGGTTAGTGTTATTTTTCTATACAGAAGGAAAGTGGATTTATTGATAGTAAGGTATTGATAAGTTAAATAATTGTTGTAGGATTTCAGAAATTTTGAAGAGATAGTCAGCTTTTAGCTACTAAAAAATAAACTTTAAAAGCATTAAATGATTGTTGTAAAAAGGTTGGCTTGACAGGAGAAAAATAAAGACTCAAAGAAAGCATTGTGATACTTTTAGCAAGTGTTACTGGAAACATAAATTGTTAGAAGGCAGTTTTTGATCAAATGAGTATCTTTCAAAAACTTGTTTTAATGTTGTGTTCAGAGTGAAACCCATTGTTTCCCATAAGCTCAATATTGGTGTTACTTTTAAATCTTTCAATTTAATAAGATTGATCACCTCTGAGATAGGCTTCGAATAAGCTAGTTGATGTAACTGTTGTCATTCTGAGAAAGTGTTATTGCCTTTTAAGTTGATCTGTTTATATGACTTCCCATCTTTGATTTAATTGCAATAGTTACATGTTGAGCTGATAATCATTAACTAGCAATGACATTGTCTTTGAGTCTGAAGGATTGAGGCATTCATTTTATTAGTTACTGTGCCACGTTAAAAGACAGTCTCTCTATTGTTTAGCTTTAGTGGGAATAAGAAATTCAGGAGGGAATCCAGGGTAATAGATCTGCCTTGAGTCGATATGTTTTTCTAGTAAAGTTGGTCTACATCAATAAAAAAAAGTAAAATCTATCATTCAGTGTGGCAAGTTCAACAACAAAATGATCAAGACAATACATAGGAAGAGCATTAGTAAATTCATGATCTTTTCTGATGTCAGTAAGTTTTGAAATCTCCAATGATAAGATTGGTACTCAATAAAGAACATTTCAATCAATGAATTAACTCCATTTTTATAATTAAGGAGGAATATAAATAACAGTTAATGTGAGCTTTAGATATCCATATAATAGCTGTTCAGGAATAATCAAATTAAGCTCAAATCTTATTTAAAGAGGTGACTATAGAGGAAAACTGAAGTTTTTTTTTTGGGTAGTAACAGGAGAACATCTCCACATACCCTTTTTATACTTCTTTATCTTTGTAAAACATTATATTTTTTCTCAAATGTCATGTGACAGGTATCATGATTTTGTGAGGTCATCCAAAATTCAAACATTATTCTTTTCCAAGACCTCTGGTGTTGATATTGTGAGTTTTCAGTCCCTTTGAGGTAGAAAAAGTGACCAATGTAATTGTGGTTGTATTGTTTGATACTGAAAGTGGAATAGTGAAGTTCTGATAGTATCGATGCAGTTAAGCAATATTTATTGTTTAAATTTTATATTCACTACCAAATATATAAAGAACTATGTAACCTAACTAAAAACAACTTACTATAGATAAGAACAACTTTTATCAGAAACCTCAAACCACACAAAATAAGAATCCCAAGAAATTCTGGAGAACCATCAACCAAATTATGCACCCTGGAAATCCCTCTACTCCTAAACCCTATCCTAACAAATCCCCAGAAGAGACTGCATCTATCTTTAACTCTTTCTTCATACCTATATTACTAAACTTATCCAAACTTCTAACTCCACTGGTACCTACAATAGTATCACTCCTTCACCACTAAAAGACTCATTCAATCTGAAACCAGTCCCTACAAACTACATTAAAAATCTCCTCTGCAAAGTAAAACATTGCTCTGTATCAGCAGACAACCTACGTCCAGTGTACTTTCAGACTGCAGCCTACACCATTACCTATACCATTTCCATTCTCATAAACCATTCAGTAAGGGAATCCACTGTTCCGTCACTGGGAAAAATTCTGTACTATACTCCTTCAAAAAAGTGGTAACTCTACTGTCCTTTCCAATTACCGGCCTATAGTTATATTGTCTCCTCTATCAAAAATCCTTATGAAATGCATATAGAAACAACTCATTGACTGCCTCATCTACACTAACCTACTTTCACCCACACAGCATGGCTTTTGTCCACACCATAGTACCACAACAGCACTCATCTCCTTTGCAAACTCTATCTCCCAGGCCAGAGACAACAAGTTGGTCTCCTGTCTCTTTATTGATCTCTCCAAAGCTTCCAATACCATCTCTCATCCCATCATTCTTTCTAAACTCTCTCACCTCAATCTCTCTATTCTAGCTATCTCCTGCTTTCAAAGCTACCTTTCCAACAGACTACAAGCTGTTAAATGGCTCTCCTCCTTATCCCTCTTCCTCCCCATTAAGATGGGAGTCCCTCAACGATCTATACATGGTCCCTTACTTTTCAATATTTTCATATATCATCTATACACTTCCTGCCCACAATCTTCCCTAATACAGTATGCAGATAACTCCACCGTCATCACATCCTCCGATACTCTCCGTGACCTACAAACCCTTACACAAAAGTCCTTCATCCTTATTGAAACTTGGATTTTGAACAATCAACTCTTACTCAAGCCCAGAAAGACTAAATTGCTACTTGTCCTTCCCAAAACACTCTCTCTACATAAACCCACTTTCACCATTACATCCCTTAACAAAACTACTATTAAAGCTGAAACACATACTAAGCTTCTCTGAGTCATTATAGATGGGCAACTTAAATCTGACCTACATGTATTCCACAGTATTAAGAAAACTCATAAAAAACTTGGTCTGTTGCACAGAAATAAAAGGTTCTTAACTGTCAGCTCATGACAGACACTTGCCCAGTCTTACCTCCTCCCTAACTTACCATATTGTCCTCAGATCCTAACTAACTTTCAATCAAATCTACTCATAAAATTACAAACCAGCTATAATAAAGTAGCTAGATTCACATCTAATAACCCACCTAGGTTACATCACTGTCTGCCCTTACTTTTCTGAACTGGCTAGAATTCCCTCATAATATTCAACTTTCTCAACCTAGCCTCATTCACTCCATCTTATACAAACCCCTCTCCTGCCCTTCTATCTCCACCCTGGTCTCCCTCTACACCCCCTCTCTCTAGAACCCTAAGAATCTCTAACCAATTGTACCTGGACATTTTTAAACCTAAGAGCTCTTTTGGACAAAAACTTTATAACTATATACCAGCCCTTTCATGGAACAAACTTCCCTTGTCTTTACAAAAAATAAACCAGACACTTGATTTTAAGAAAGCCCTAAAATACTACCTTAATTCTACTTGGACCTGTCATTGGAAATATCCCACATTAACTCATTTACATCTTTCCATATTTCCCCTCTCTCATTGTCTTCCAACTGTGCTTTTTACTCTATAACTTGTCATATCTCTTTCTCATTATCCCAGTACTCTCAATATTCCCTTTTTATTCACTTCCTACTTACTCTCCTTATTAACTTCCCTCCCCCCACTTACCTAACTTTCATATTTTCCCATTTCCTCTAACATACCTCATTTAAAATGCATTATTCATGCTTAATCCTCTATTCTATGACCACCTCCCTTCTCCTAATTAACTCTGTATCAACTATATTCCTCCATGCATATCACTACACTTTTATGGCTTAAAGCTTTCATTTTTTCTCAAACATTTTTTTTTATTTTTCATATACATTTGAATGAATTCCATAGTATTTATACATACCATCTTAAATAACTATGTACACCATTTACATTAGCCTGACACTATAATATATCTTAATGTTTACAGTTACTTTATAAGTATGTCCAATGCATTATCAGACTGTCTGATTAATTATCGTATAGTGTCAATCAACTATAAGACTTTTCCCCAAGGGTTGTTGATACATGGCTTTGGATAAATTCTTAGTTCTTTAATTTTAATTTCCAATACTGCTGTGGTCTTCAGTAGGCTGGGGAAGTCTTACAAAGTTAGTATTGTATTTGTATTCCATCTTCTTGTTATACACTTTCTTAAAATTGCAAGTATAGTCCATACTAGATACATGTTTGACCTATTCAAATGAGGACCTTTGTTCACATTTAATAATACAAGAGTTTTAGTTAAATAAAATGATTCATTAAATAAAGGTTGTAGAAAGTTAATACCATTCCAAAATGACTTAATTTTAACACAAAGAAAATGTGATTCCAATCTGCATTGTCTACTTGCTCACATCTGTAACATATTCCTTTTATGGAAGAACTAATTTTACTGATTCTGTCTGGGGTGAAGAATGCTCTGTGTAAGCATTTCCAATTAAAAACTTTTCAGTTTTGTGTAAAGGATGTATATTCTATCGATAATAAGATATTTGTTTTAATATCTTCAGTTAACTGTATTGAGTGTCCTTTTGTTATGTATTTCCAATATGAGATTTTGGGTGTTGTTTTATACTTTATCAATATTTTGTAACATTTTAAAATACTGTTTCCCATGTCAAAGTTATTATATATGATTTCATATATGTATTTCGTAAATTTAGGTATTTCTTTAAATGAAGAATTGTTAATTATTCTACTTAAATCTTGTGAATATGAATACTCTATCAACTTAGCCAGTCCTGTTGTGGAATTTTGCATGTTGTTTTTATTACTTGCATATCTAAAACATTTAGTTCTTTGATACATTGGAGCCAACAAACAAATCCTTTCTGTTCCCAGGAAGTAATAATTTCTCTATATATATTTATGTGGAAAGTTCTTTGTGACTATAAATGGTGTTAAAATATCAAACCAGATTTTTAAATCTATATTTGCATTAATAATTTTCCTAAGTGAGTCAATGTGATAATTAATCATATGAGTTTTAGTGGGTTTAGTTATGTTATATTGCATACTAATACATAATATGTGCCATGGCAAATTGTTTTTATCTGTTATTTGAATTTTTTTGTAAATCAAATTCATTTATTGATATTACAGTTAGTAATTCTTTTCAATATGCAGAGTAATTTGGACTTATCCAATCTGAGATTGTTTTAGATATTGATGCTTTTATATATGTTTATATATCAGGAAAGTTTAATCCTCCCTGTCTTCGTGGTCTGATATGATGCATTAAAGCTATTCTGATTCTTTTGGGGAAACCATAAACATTTTATAAGGCATGAATTTATTTCTTTAATTATATTCCTTTCAGGTAACAGTTGTATTGCCAAGGCTATATGTAGGATCTTGGGCAATATAACCATTTTTATTAACTGTAGTCTATCTTTAAATGTTAATATTATTTTGCTCCATTTTTCCTCAGAGATGTTAATTGTATTGATATCATTGTAGTTTTTTTTAATTAATTAATTATTGTCCTTGCATAACTCAATTCCAAGATATTTTAAGGTAGATTCTTGTTTCCCTAAGATGTGATCCCATTAGTCTGCAGTTCTTTTTTTTTATTTAAAAATAAAGTTTTGATTTTGATTTATTGAAATGGAGTCCTGAAGTCATGTGAAATTTGTAAATTAATATATCTAATTCTTCTAATGTCTCTTTTGTATTAGATAATGTTAGTAATATGTCATCAGCAAATAACATTGCTTTAGAATTGTATTGTTCATAAACATCTATTCCTTTGATTTTTATATTGTTACGAATTGAATCTGCCAATATTTCAATAGCCAGAACAAATAGAATCAGTAAAATGGGGCATCCTTGTTTAGTGCCTTTTGTTATATGTATAGATTCAGAGGTAAAAGGACCTAACTTGACATATGCTACATTATTTTATATATATATATATATATATATATATATATATATATATATATATATATATATATATATATATATATATATATATATATATATATATATATATATATATATATATATATATATATATATATTCTTTAGGAGATGAACAAAGGATGCAAGAAATTCAAATATTATTAGGATTTTGAATAAATTGTCCCAATTTAGGGAATCAAAGCCTTTCTCTATATCTAAGCCAATTATGAGTGTTTATTTTCTTTATTAACATAATCTGTCAAAGAAATAATCCTTTTAATATTGTCATATATGCGTCTATGATATATAAATCCAGTTTGATCATTATTTATTGTTTTGAATAGTGATATTTTCATTCTGTTAGTTAATATTGTCGTAAATATATTATAGTCATTAATAAATAATGATACAGGTCTATATGAGGTACAGAGGTTTGGGGATTTGTTTTCCTTTAGGATTGGTGTGATTAAGGAATATCTCCAAGAGGATGGTATTAAAGCTTGTGACTGAATTTCTAATAGAGTTTTGTGGAAGAGGAATATTAACTTTGAAGGAAAAACTTTATATATTTCCACAATTATACAATCTATACCTGGAGCTTTATTATTTTTCCCTCTTTTATTGTATCTATAATTTCTGTGTAGGATATGGGTGCTTGCAGATCTAGTTTTAGTTTTTCTGGTATTTTTTTATATTGGAACATTTTTAATCTAGATTTAATTGATCAATATGTATATTTCCTTTTTTGGAAATGTCCCATAGAGTGATTTTTACAGGCATCAGGAATGCCATCTATATCCGAGAAATTTTTCCCTTTCTTTTCATGGAAGATACTTTTAATGTTATTAGCTTTTGAGTGTATTTTGATTCTTGTGGATAAATTACGTAGATATTTGGGAGACGTGGCTAAGATACTAATTTTTAGTTTTTCTAAAGCTAAACTAGTTTTATGTTTTAGAATTTCATTGTATTTATTGTATAATACTTCTACTTTCTTTTTCATCTCCAAATGATTTTGATTTTCTTTAGCTTTTACTGACAAAAGTTTGGATTGTAGATCTAATAATTCAGAATTCCATTCTGTGTTTTTTTTTATACAAAGTTAGGGTATTACCATATATGTAGGGTGTATATTAGAAACCCGAACACTTACCTTATCAAGTTGCTAAACGTCAACCCATCCTTATTGAAACATGAAAACATCGAATGTCCAGAAAAGCCAAATCAGAAAGGTCAAATTGTCATGGTTGGCCTTCTGAGGTATAGCTCCGTAAGGTGAGTGTGCGATAGTTACGGACCTTAGGGTTAGGGTGCGAGTTGATGGTAATGTATGTTAGATTTAGTGTAGGGATTTGTTAAGTGTATGTGTGTGGATTGTTTAGTTTGTTTGGGTTTAGCTTTTTAAGGTAAGTGTGCAATAGTTATGGACCTTAGGGTTAGGGTGCAGGTTAAGTTAAGTGCATACATGGTGGCATATGTAAGATTTAGTGTAGAGTTACAAGTAGGGTTTAGTGTAGGGTTAGAAGTAGGGTTTTGGTTAGCGTATGTATGTGGTTTATTTAGTTTATTTGTGTAGGTAGTATGTAGCGGGTGGTGGGGTGGGACATGTATGATAGTTCGATGTTTTGAATGTTGCAGTTTAGGGCATTCAATGTTTATGCGGTTCGATGAGGATGGGTCGACATTTAGGGATTCGATAAGGTAAGCATTTGAGTTTATAATATAGACCCTATATGTAAGCTTTTAATGAGTTCCATATAATTATTTTATTCATCTCTGTGGTGTAATTAATATCTAAGAAGAACTGTAATTCAGATAATAATCAGGGTTTGAACTCTTTAATTTTAGTTATATATGCAGGAATTCTGGAGTTAAAGATGAATGGTTTGTACCCATTTTGAAGTTTTAGTATTGATTTTAGAGTGTAAGTCATGGGCAGCAAATATTTTATCTATTCTAGTTTGGGTACCAAATCTGTGATCTTGATGGAAAAACAACAAAGATTTAACTTCTTTAAATTTGAAAGTATCTCCAAGACGAAATGATTCTACCCACTTCTTTAAAGCTTTTGATACAGCTAATGTAAGCAGCAGTCTTTTATTTGTAGTTTCAGAAATATCAAATATACAGTTAAAATCTCCTCCTAATATTAAGTTGTCTTTATAATTACTGGAAATGAAATCCAAGTGTTTTTTGACAGTTCCTCTTTCAATCATCCAAACCGGTATAGATTGGCTAGGGTCCATATGCTGTTATTATATTTAACTATTACTAATGCCATAAGGCCTTCTTTATCTTCATACTTATAAATGATTTCTGGGTTAATCACATTCGTTTTCCATAAAATTGTTACCCTTTTTGTCTTTGTCTTATAAGTAGATTGCGCCAATATGTTATAATCCTTAAGATTCAGTTTGTAATTGTCATTTGTTTTGAAATTAGTTTCTTGAAGGAAGACAATTTGTGCTTTATACAGTTTTAAATATTTCAGTAGATTTGATCTCTTGCTAGGATTGCTTAAGCCATCAGTATTTAAATATAATAAAGTTAAATCCATCTTAGGTTATTTAGACTATGTATTTTTTTTTTGTTTTATTGTGACTATTAAACATTTTCCTCTGATAACTATAAAGTATATGTTTGAGCTTTTAAAGGAAATTATCAGTTTTTTACTTTGAGTGTTTACCAATTAAGTAATGTTTTGGTCAGGCATACTAAAAATGTTTTTGTGAAATAAATTTAAATGAATAAATGTTAACAAAACTAAGATACGCTCTAGCCATGGAATGAAAATCATTCCTAATCTGATGGATAAACCTAAGTCCATCAGATTATCACTCATACCTTGACAATCCAGAACATCTGAACTCCATAAATTGAATTATCATGTGGAGAATATTTGTAATAGGAATAAGCAATATTTGTATTATTTTGAACAGATGTAGTACTATTGTAGAATAGACATAATTCTAATAAAATATAAATGTCTACTTATTGTATAAGCAATTAGTATTTACATGAAAGATAGATCACAAGAAATTCAATCATAGTAAAGTAGGATGTATTATATATAAAACCTCAGTAAAAGATTATATCACACAATTATTTAATATGTTGACTCTTACTGATGAAATCTTTCAAAACGTATTACTCAATATAACTAGATGGTAATAATATTTATGCCTAATGTTTATAATACAATGTATTTTACTGGCAATATCAGAAGTTATATTTCATTGTTTGCCAGCATTTAAGTAATCACTTTGTTTGTTGCTAACTTGCTTAAAGCATCAAGTATGTTTTATGTAAACACTGATGAAAGTTAGTACATTTTAATTATCAGTGCATCCCTCTTCCCCCCATTTCCTACACATAAGGATTTTCATATCTGCCATTTATTATTATAAAATGAGTGAAATTATAGGTTAAAAACAACAAATTCACTTATTGTGATTAATGATTACAAGTTCCCTTTCCATATTCATAAATTGCCATTTTATGGGATATACTGAAAGTTTTTAGATTTAACTAGCAACATTCTATTTTGTATAATCAGCAATGGTTAAACTGAGTGATTATTGTCAGTTTAATACAATTTGTTCAAAATGTGATTGTTACATTCTGTGACATTCCTAGTTCAAGCTTCTCTTGTTTCCCTTGAACAACTTTGTCAGTTTGATGTCATGTATAAAACATTAGTTACCTTGGTAACAGCTTAAGTATTATGTATGGTCAAGATGGGTTACAAAACCACAATTCAAGTTAAAGCAATTATAAGACTTGTTATGCACATTTACTTATATGAGAAAATCATCATGCTTCCCCTTGATGTTCAATATAGTGTATGTCATTTATGATAAGTTAAAACAGTAGTGTTATTATACACAAGCCCATGCTATTAAATCCTGTCTTTAATATCTAAATTCGGCAGACTGCTTCATCTTATATGACGATTATATATTTTATGTCTAGCTTTATTAATATCATACATTACATAACTATTGTGTGTGTGTGTGTTTGTGTGTGTGTGTGTGTGTGTGTGTGTGTGTATGTGTGTGTGTGTGTGTGTGTGTGTGTGTGTGTGTGTGTGTGTGTGTGTGTGTGTGTGTGTGTGTGTGTGTGTTTTTTGGGGGGGGTTGTTGCTTAGTTATTTAAGAGACCACAAGCTGTAATGTTTATTCTTATTATAAGCTTCTTCCAAGCATGTTTCTACAGTCCATAGACTTTAAATTATGAGACCCTTCTAGTTTCTTATTTGTTATAAGTATATTTTCATTCTTACATACACACATATCAGTACTTCAAGCATGGGCAACGATGTCCATCCAGTTTTGCCAGAATACCATTCACTAGTTCATGTGGTGTGTTTCCAGGTTGTTCTTAAATTATCCAAACCAATATTTGTCCTGTTCCATTTTACCAGCCTGTTCCATGCAGTGGCCACTCTGCCAGTGAACCACTCAACACAGCTTCCACTCCCACAGATATTTCCACAAAGAAAATCCGATGACTCTCCAGCAACCCCAAACACACCTAAAATCAACGAACCCCATATGCCCAACATGTCCAAGCAAGCTCACCTCCCAGACCACTGCAAAGGGTACTGCACAAAACCAAGTGCTCTTAGTCTTTCACAATAACTCAGTCTTCCACTCTTATGTAAGTATTTAATGAGTTTGGGTCAAAATACATTTTAAATATAAAATTGCACTTATTGTTTTTTTTTTTTTTTTTTTTTTTTTTTTTTTTATCAAGAATCAATTTAATGAGATAAATGAAGTGTTGGGAGACCATCAATATGTGTACATGTGGTTTGAAACAGCCCTTTTATTATATATATATTTTTAACACCAAAAACATCATTGCCAAGAATCATCTCGGAGGCTTCTCAGAGCCGTTAAGCATTATCATCACTCTGTCTCCATTACCATAGCAACTGGGGGCCATCTGTTTCTGTTAGTGTGTTTGTGTACTGCATTCCAGAGGCTCGCAATGCACCTGAAGCAAAGCTTCACTTCACTGCAACTTCAATTCTAAATTCCCTCCATTTCAGTGAAGCAACAGCCAGGAAAAGAGCAGAGAGCAAACAGATTAAAAAAAAAACCTCCCAGCAAGCCACCAAAACAAGCGAAAACACATTCTTCTAGCCTTCCCACCTCTCACTCAGCAGATGTATAAACAAACTATTCTCTGCCAAAATATCCCAAATCACAGTTTTATCCACCCCCTTCCCCTGGATCCAGGCTAAAACACCAAATGTTTCTTCCTAACACACAAGTATCAGTAAACCTCGATCACAAGCTGCAACCCACAGCTTCTCAGAGATGAAAATGGCAATATACAACAGCTGGCAGACACAGCTGCATCCACACACACCATGTCAGGCTTAATCAAACAGCACTCAAAGCTATGATACCTGCCATAATTGATATTAACTATGTTTAGACAGAATAATAATGACATTTGTACTAGCTGCCAGACATGGCTGCATCCATGGACACTGTATCAAGATTGATCAAACAGCACTTGAAGGTATGATACCTGCCATAATTGATATTAACTACATTTAGACAGAATAATAATGACATTTGTACTAGCTGCCAGACACAGTTGCATCCACGCACACCATATCAGGATTGACCAAACAGTACTCGACCTGCCATAATTGATATTAACTATATTTAGACAGAATAATGATGACATTTGTACTAAGAGCTTTCTACTATTATTTAACCAGGATATACATGACATTTCTAAATCATACTTTAACTGAAGAAGGCATTAGTCAACATGACATAATTTTTTTCAAAACACTCTTCTGTTACTGCTATTATATATGATGTTAATTTGTTACATTTGAGTAAGAACTCTGATAAATGGTACCTTGTTGAATTAGTTAATTAATTCCTCAAATTATTATAAGTAAAATCAATGAAAAATGAACAAGATAAGTATTCATTGAGTTCAAGTAGGGGAATAGAAATGTCTATGTTTATATTATATGTCGCTTTGTTTGGCTTATATATAATGTAAATAGTAACCCATCTTGACCTACCTTTGTTTCTGAAGAATTGTTGGACTCTTTGAACATTCTGAATAAATGATTACTGTTTCTCAGTTGTTTAAGAAACTCTCCTTTTTTAAATAAAAACAGATGACAAGTGATGTACCATATCAGTTGATAGTTTGAGAGATGTAGTTGTAAGAGTTATTTTTTGGAATAGCTATCTTGGGATCATTTTTTTGTTTCTTCTTTCTAGCATCAGTCCAAGGATTTGTTTATTTTATTCTTTTAAGAGTTGGGGCCATCTATTCCATTTCTTCTGGGTAGACACTATGTTGTTGTTTTTGATGAATATAGTAGCTTCTTCTAAGACATTAAAGGTTCTCATCTCATTGGCAAAAAATATTTTTATTTGGCTGGCAAGGCCAGCTGTGCTTTAATATTGTTTTGTTTCAACAGTTTTATTATTGGCCAGACTTTTTTCCTTTGTTCTAGTTTTCTGGAAGAATAATCATTGTCAAACGTTTTCTGGCTATGATTGTATCTTAAGGGTGATTTTCTCCAAGCAGATTTTAATATTAGTTCCTTGTCCAGAAATGAAAGAAATGTTTTAACTATGGATCTAGATGGAGTATTTGTTGAGTTAGAAGCAGGTTTCTTCAATACTATATGTACCCTTTCATTTCCAAATGAAAGTCCCTCTTTCAAGTCTAAAAATTCAGGAATCCAGGTTGTTATGAATGAAATAATGTCTTCTCTTTCAGTGTTTTCAGGCAGACCAAAGATCCTTATGTTGTTTCTCCTTTCCCTGTTTTCTAAGTCATCTATTTTGATAAGCAGCCATGTATTCTGTTTAAGCAGAAATTCTTTTTTTGGAATTCTGCCTCTTTGAGTCTCCCTTTAGTGTCATTTAGAGAAGTCTCTATATGTGTTATTTTTGTATGGTGTTGCTGTAATAGTTCCTTAAGAGTATCAGTCTGTTTTTGAGAATTTAATTTGAGGTTTTCAAAGTCCTTTTTAAAGCCATCCATCTTCAAAGATAGTTCCTGTAAGGTAGATGTCATCAATTGCAGTTATTTTTTCAAAGCATCATCTGGATGAGAATTCCTTGAGTTGTTCATATTCAGTGACTCAATATATCTCCAAGTTACTTGACAGGAAAATGTTTTGTATATCTCCACCAAAATTGATATTTATGTAGTTTAACAGTTTATCCATAGATTTCTGATGTTTTAAACTTGAAAATAATAAAATGTTCCTATATTATTATAATAGTTTATGAAACTCTCAAAATTCACTGCTCTCAGTTGACCATCTCGGCTCTGCGTCTCCTTAAAGTTTTTCTTGAACCTTTGTTTTGTTTCCAAAATCACTGTAAATTGATGTGTGTAATTTTTGCTCTAACTGTATAATCTCCATTATTATTATGTCTGCTACTTTTGCTTCTCCCTAGCCGTTCTGCTCTGTAATAAAAGTGTGACTATTTCTGCTTAGGTTATTTATGCAATCCTACTAGCATACTATTTTTATTCCTACTAGCTGTGTTTTGTGTACCTTATTTCCATTCTGAACTTCGATAAAAAACAATATGCGCTTATTCTCTGCTTAGGCTAATTATGTATACTACTGTTAATCATATTAATTGTAATGAAATAACTTGTACTAACTGCAGTGGTGGTGCTGAGGTAGCGTTGTCGCCTCACAGCAAGACGTTGTGCCGTTCGATTCTCAGCTAGAGCGTCTTCTGTGTGGAGACATGCATGAATGGGCATACCTTCGTTGAAGGTTGTGCATCAGGGCTGGCAAACTTGGCACGTAAAAAATCTACTGCCATTCATTAGTGGACCGGAGTTCCGCTGTGGTGACCCCTAACCGGGAAAAGCAGAAAGACACAAACAAACAAATGAAATAACTTGCACTGTGGAGATTTTTTTCCCTGGGCCTCCACTGAAAAAGGGCTTTTGCTCAGTTGGACTATCCCAGTTAACAAATATCAAATTAATTAATTAGCATGACTGTAGCCAACAATGTTGGAGTCATACGTCAGCTTCCAGTTTATCTGCCTCCTTAAACCCAAGCAATGTAAGCAGGAACTTCTTGATTAGTACAAAAGAAACTCCTGTACTGCTCCATTCACCTGCCATAATTGCCTCTTTTTCATCAGTATATAGTCTAAATATCAAATATAAAGATCCATGACCTATATAAATTGTACTATGTTGGATTACAGTACTTTGTCTAGGAAAGAATCCAGGATGTTTGGAGAAGAGGAGGTGATACTGTGGGATATACAGGAAGAGTTGGATGTAGAGTAACTTTACAAGAAGTTTTCTCAGAACTAGGAGAATGGATTTTGGAAAGATATGAGAGGTATCTTTTTGGTAGATTGACTTTGGGAGGGGTTTAATTACAGCATGTTTCCTAACCTGTGGCATGATGTTTTGTTTGAGACATAGGCTGTGTGAGAGGAAGACATGAATGTTTTCTGCAGTGAAATATGAAACAGGGGTTTATGTTGTTAGATCCAGTAGGAGTATCAGTGGAACTATTTTCAAGTAGAATAGAGACTTCTTTGGGGCATTTATATTTGAAATGGAAGATGGGGATGAATGGTGGTGGGTTGGGCAATGAGTTATCTGTGGGAGGTATGAAGTTTATTGATGGGAGATTGCTATTTTTTAAGGAAAACTTCTGGAGAAAGTTTGGTTGCACCACATTGAATGGTGTTTGTAGAATGGGTGTTATGAGGAACTAACTAACTAACTAAAAGGAAGTTTTCTTCCTGTAAGCAAATTAACATCTTTCCAGAAGTGTTTGGAGGTAATTCAAGAGAATAATTTGTTTCTTTGTTTGGAGATTTCTTTTATGCCTTCTGATGGACTTATTGACTAAATTATGCAAGATTATAAAGGAGATGCAGTTGTTAGTTGTGGGGTTTGTTTCCATTTTTGCCATGAATCATCCCATATAATTAAAGATATATAAATTCAGGGGATAACCATTTCGATTTTTGGGGTTTATAAAGGCTGTGGATAAATGAGATGAATTTGCAATTGGAGTAGAAATTGAGTAGGCTTACTTGCTGTATTACGGTCATGTAAGGAGAGTATATGGTTCTAGTTGAGGGCTGTGAGAAAGGTTATGAATTTGTCTATATTCCTGTTGCTCTGGTTTCTGAAGGCTGTTACTATTGGTGGTAGTTCTATAGAAGAGGTGACAATTGTAAAAGTGACTGTGAAGTGGTTGCTTAGTGATGGTTGTCGAATGTTTATGTTGGGGATAGGGTTTGGTACATTTGTAATAATCAGATCAAGTGTAGAGTGTTTGGAGGACTTGAGGTCAGGTCTTGATTTTTCTTTTATGAGTTGAAGGAGACCTAATTCTCCTAGGAAAGTACCCAAGGTAGATGAAAGAGGCCCAAGATAATTAAGACTGAAGTCACCTAGAATGATTGTGTTATTATTTTGGGAAGGTTGTTAAGGCTGCTAGTGATGAGTGATTTGAATTTTATTTAGGGAAGCAAGGTGTGGTAGATAGCTTGTGGTGATCAGTTGTAGTCTGTCTTTGTCATTTTGAAGTTTTGGGAGAATCCAGTTAGGACAGGAATCTGAGAATGTGTTTCCTTGGGCAATGCGTTTTAGGTTTAAGTTGTTTCTGTACATAATTAGAGAGCCTCCACCAGATTATTTGCCTGCTCTGGTATCACTGACATACTTGTAGAAGGTTAGAAAGTGTTGGAAGTTGGGGGAGTCTTTTCTGACCCAGGATTCTGTGACTGCTAAAATATCTGGGTTTTACTGGTAAATAAAAGCACTTATATGGTCTAGCTTGTTTCTGATGCTCTGTGCATTGAACAGGGCACAGGCCAGTCTAAGAAGAAAGTAGTTCTGATTTTGAGAAAAGAAGTTGTTGGGCCTGAGTTGGGTTCAATGTTACTTTTCAGAAGGCGTATAAAGCTTATGGAGGATAGTCTGAAGAGGTCTTCAGGGTTTTAGCCAGAGACAAAAATGTTTCTGAGTCTTAGTAATCATATAGAAGAGTGATCCTGACCGTGGTGAGCAGGGGAATAGGTTTGCTCTGATAACTGTGAGGCTGTGGTGGTGTTTTGCTGGTGAGGAAGTTATGGAAGTAGGGGTAATACATAGTGGCATGATGATTGATATGGCTGACCTGGGACATGTATGAAGAAGGTGCAGCCCCTAAAGATTTCAGCTAGAAGAATGAGGCATACAACAGTAGATTTTCTGTTAACAGATGCACTGTAACTACATATTAACCAAAACAATTTATGCTACCTATTGATAAATGGAGAAAGGTCCAGCAAAGGCATAAAGTAGGCCACACAAGTAAAGCTAAGAGAAGAAGCAGTCCCAGTAAACATCCCAGCATTTTCTTTCTTTTTTCTTTTTAATATTTTTATGACAGATATTATTGTCCCTGACCCCCCCACTCCAAATCTGTGTTTATAGAGTACAGTGTCCCTAATCATTTCTACCCCATATTTACCTGAAACTCTGCACTCTTCATCCAACAATTTTCCTTGATTGGTGTCTATGAGATATGATTGCAGAGGGGTGTAAACTAGGGGACCTACTTCCTTTTGCTTCTTTATTGTGCTAGGTATACAATGGCTTCACTGTAATATACTCATTTCTATGTAGACCCTCTTTAAACACTCTGACAGCTTCCCCTCCCTATTCTTTTACCCATGAGGCACTGCAAGTCATTTCAGCCTGTGCCGGGATGATATGTGCCTCTCTAACCCACCCAACAGTGGTGGGGAAAAACTCACACTGTCCCTTGGCTACCAGTCCTTCAGGTTGTGAATATGGTCTTGAACTTGGGGAACCAGAAGTCTGTTTGATTAGCCTGTTACAAATAAGACTGAATAGTACAAGATGTATGTACATCTTAGGTAGGGAAAGAAACAGAGAAAAAAAAACTCAGGAATTTGAGGGAACGTAAGGTATGCAGAAAGAGAAATTATGTAGACCAACAGACAAAACATGACCACTGAAGCAGAACAAACCATGACCTTCATGTCAATTACACATTGCAAATGTTTATGATCAGACAACTCAGAGAAATATTACCTTAATTCTTTACAGTACATGGTGTTTCACTTGTACTGATATACTAATACTTACAAAGGCAGGTCAAATTTTACCAATTTGAAATTCTCTACAAAAAGGAAGAGCTATAAAAGTTGTTAGAAACATCACTCTGCCACACTTCTGTTTATTTTTGTCATAACATGAAATGTCTTTTAAAGTTGTTAAAGCTCTTTAGACACTTTTCTGTGGTTATGTGTACTGCAGTGCAAGGTCTGATCATAACAGCTTCCAATGGTGTATAATGAAGTTTGCTATTCATATTTGTAACCTGTTATGATCAGCTCTTAAGGTAGAGTAATGCATAACTGCATTATCTTTCTGCCAGTTTTCAGAGCATAATCAGTGTACTAAATGCACCACACAGAAATGATACTACGAGATTACGAAAGTAAGTCCCCCAACACACAGACAGAGCTACAGACCATCAAACAGGCATACATTTCCTTTATGCTGACAAGAGAGATATGTGTTACATTTTAGTTAGCATGTGCAGTGATTCTGTGTGTAATTTATCTGTACAAGTATGTTTTCATTCTATACACAGTTGATTTCACTTGTTTTAATCGTTTTACATGTTTTAATTGATTTGTACTTGAATTATGACATTTTTTTAAAAAAATATGCACTTCTTAAGTGTTTCGCGCTATTTTGGCGCCAATTTGAGTATTTAAAGGAATGATATCAGTATAATGGTGTTCTGATGAAGCTCGCGTTGCGAGAGAAAGCGCTTAACCTTATCCATTAAAAACGTCTTTTTTACAGTTTTGCAGTCATCTCTTTTTTGCTGAAGTTCGTTCTGTGAGATTCTAGCAGCTAACGTTTTGGCAGTTGCTGCTTTTTTGGTTGAACATTGTGTGGATCCATTTCGCTGACTTCTGTTGTTGATATGTCTGTATCTCACAGTCCTTTCAGCAGCACCTCGCCTGAAGATGGTAAGGAGTTATCTGACCTTCGGTCTGAAGTTTCGTCCTTGCGCAGGGAGGTTGCTAAGATATTTGAACTGCTTAACCAAAGAGTTGAACAAAACCGAGTGCAAAGCAAGCACTTTGAGCTTGTGGATACCGTTTCTTTTAAAGAACGGGAACAGTTTTCTAATGATGCTCATATTAATGGGGCGGATGGAATGGTTACGGACGAGTTACCGTCCACATCTTCGCTGGACATTCCGAATGGGCAAGGCCATTTACCTACTGTTGGATGTGCCATTGACTTACCAACGAATACTGAACTAACTGATCACTTTAGATAAGAAGTTTCTGACTTCACCTTTGATTTTTCGTTCGGCAATTTTGCCGATGAGGCTATTCGTACTGGAACAAGATCTAAGAGATCTCAGCCTGCTTGCACCTATGCTCACGTAACCAACGAGAAATCTCATTTTAAAGGTACTGTTCCGGTTAATGTTAAACCATCTAACAATTGTACTAACCGCTCCTTTGGCTGTAATGATAAAGGGAATTCTGTTAAACAGAAAACCCTACAAGACTTTATCAAAGTAGATTGTAAATTTGACAACTTGTCCGCTGGGAATGTGCAAAAAAACAGCCATGGAGTTAAAGGAACTTTGAAAGATCATATTTACCTTTTAGGTAAAAAACTGAATATTATTAATGCAATTAAGCTGGACAACGCATATTTGAATCATTGTATTACTTGTAACATTGTTCCTATGGGGTTAAGATTTTTCAAAACCCCATTAGGTATTGAGATCAATGCTGATGTAGAGATAGAATTTAATACTCTATTCGATTCATTTGGGATCGAATTTATGAAACTTCTTATTAAGCACAATGATACGAAACTATGTAAATGTATCGCAGAAATAGAGAATTTAAATAATATTATTATTCATGACTTGACATTTTCACAGTGGGAGAAACTTTACCATAAGCAATTTCTAGTAGCCGAGGAGAGAGCTGAAAAGGCATTTAACCGGAAGTGTAAAAAAATTGTCAGAGATAAAGAACAGTATAGGAGACATACTTGCTACAAATGGGGTAGCGTCAAATCTGATGTTGAGACTTCAGTCCAAGCTAACAATTCAGTACACTGTAGAAATTTAGACAATTTTGAGGAGGATTTTTTTCCCCCCCTGATGAAAAAGAGCCAGGGAAACTGGAGAAAGGGAGGGAATTGGAGAAAGAGATAGTACATACACAACACGGTCTTGAAGAGTTGGCTAACACTTCGTCAAATACTAGCCACGAAGTTATTGTAGCTGTAGACGATGTTGTCAGTGAATACAAGAACTTTAGAATATACAATTATAGTAATGTTCAGTTGGAAATCTCCCATTTTAGTCTTTTGTCAAAAGGTCTTAAGTTCATCCCCACCCCCAAATTTCGAGTGGTTGACACTCTGTTAGATTTAAAAAAATACACTAGAAAACTCAACCTAGCCATAATGTTTAATACTAAAGCTGGTACTGAGGTAAGAAGTGAATTACCCTTAAAGAAAAAAAGTACTTTTATTCCTACAAGTAATCCAGTAGTCTCAATTTTTGAGAAAAAAGTTACCAAGGAGATCTACTGTCTTAATAAGTCAGTTCATAGAAAGAAAAAACATACAACATGTAAAAACAATCTGACTAAGGATGAAAGCAGAATATTGGGGGAACTTACACAGGACACGAGTGTCAGGATTATGAAGCCTGACAAAGGCGGTGGCATTGTTATGTACGATGCCACGGCATACAGTGCATACATGTACAACATTCTCCATGACTCAGATAACTACTCTGTTTCCTCTGTTAATGAGCTCAACATTGCATATAGGAGGATTGACATGTATTTAGAAGAATATTTGTTGCAACAAAGGATTACTGAAGATTTGTATAAATACATGGTGGTAGAATTTCCTAAACTTGCCACTATAGTAGGTATTCCGAAGGTCCACAAGGACCATTTCCAGCCCCCTTTTCGCCCTATAATATCGGGTAGCAAATCTAAGACCTTCCCCATTGGGACAGTAATAGATCATACCCTTAAATTTATATATGACAACATTGGTCATATGGTGAAGGATTCTTGGGAATTCCTTAAAAATTATCCAATTAACACCATTGGAGAAAATCTTATTTTTTGTTCCATTGATGTGAAAGACTTGTTCAGTTGTATACCACTAGAAGAAGGTTTGGAAGCTTTTAGTAACAGCTTATGAAAACACACTGAATTAAGTTGGGACAGGATTTCACTATTGGTGGATCTTATGAGTATCACACTAGAAAACAACTTCATATATTATGAAGGGGAGATCTTCAAGCAAACCAGAGGAGTAGCTATGGGGGCAGCTTGTGCCCCCATATTTGCGAACCTGGTTATGCTTGACTGGGAGGAGGAAAAAGTGTTTAACAGCACATATTATGAACATGTCGCATATTACTCCCGTTACCTGGACGATATATATATTTTATGGACAGGTGACCTTAACAGTTTTGAGTTGTTCATGGAATACTTGAACAAGAGTAGCAGTTTTCTGAAATTCACATCTACATACAACTATACAGGTGTACCGTATTTAGACACCTACATTACACTTGACAATGGTGGTTTTAAATCTACAGTGTACAGAAAATCAACATTTACAAATTCATATTTGGATTACAAAAGTTATCACCCCAATAATTTGAAGAAGAATATCTTCAAAGGGCAATGCATAAGAGCTATAAGGATGACCTCTAACTATTGTGACATGGTGAATGAAGTTAGTTTTATTAAATCACTTTTTTGTGATAGAGGATACAACAGCAAAATATTAGAGGATACAGCTTCTTATGTCATAAGTGAGTGGGGAAAGAAATATTCCCCCTTATTAGGGGCAGGTAATATTGATTTACCAACTATGGAGTATGAGAATACAAATGTCAGAAGGAAATATAAGTCAGCAGTTAAATCCAGATTTAATTCTGGACAGGGCAATTTCAGTAGAGCTTGCGTACTTGAATTTGGTCCTTTCAGTCATGTTTTGAAAAATATTTTACGAAAAAACTGGTATATTTTGACTACATCTGAACAAACTGCAGACATTGTTGGAACTCATCCCAACTTTGTCTACAAGATGGGGAGAAATATGAAGAGTATTTTAGAACAGGCAAAATTTCCGAAACAGTTGTTGGACATACATACATCTAAATGTGGTAACTGTAAACAATGCGGTTCCATTTATGAGAACAGCAGAATTACTTTGGAAAATGTAGGTCAAACTGAACTGGTATTTTGCAAGGGAAACTGCAGGACCACCATGGTAGTTTATATTGCAGTCTGTCAAAGCTGCAAAACCTACTATATAGGAAAAACTGAACGGCAACTAAGGCAAAGAATTTATACACATTTGTACTGCATTAGGAAAAAAGATACTAAAAATGCCCTTTGCAGGCATATATTGGAATTAGGTGACAACCATGTATTTAAATTTGCTATTTTAGAGGTTGTCAAGAGGAACCCTAGGGGAGGTGACTTAAAAAACTATCTGGCTTACAAAGAGCTCTGGTGGCAACTATATACTGATGCTGTAACGCCACCAGGGATTAATGATAGTATGTCTTTAAAACCAGCACTTTTGTTAGATCAGTGATTCTGTGTGTAATTTATCTGTACAAGTATGTTTTCATTCTATACACAGTTGATTTCACTTGTTTTAATCGTTTTACATGTTTTAATTGATTTGTACTTGAATTATGACATTTTTTTAAAAAAATATGCACTTCTTAAGTGTTTCGCGCTATTTTGGCGCCAATTTGAGTATTTAAAGGAATGATATCAGTATAATGGTGTTCTGATGAAGCTGTTGAGAAAGCTAACCTTATCCATTAAAAACGTCTTTTTTACAGTTTTGCAGTCATCTCTTTTTTGCTGAAGTTCGTTCTGTGAGATTCTAGCAGCTAACGTTTTGGCAGTTGCTGCTTTTTTGGTTGAACTTTATGCTGACAAGAGAGATATGTGTTACATTTTAGTTAGCATGTGCATTAGAAGTAAAATAAGAAAACAGTTTGATAACGAAAATTGCTCTCTGTGAAATTACATAATCATTTGGAGGTGTGTATGATTATCACAGAACTGAAAAAAAAAAAAAAACACATCACACTTTAATGTGCTCTGTTTTAAGACTGAGCAGAACATGACAACGTCATGCCCACAAGCAATGATACATTCATGTCTAGTAGCACTCTACATTATTAGAACAGGTAACATCATACATAGCAGTCAACAAAGCAGGCGCTGTTTCCAGCCAAAGTTAAAACACACACTGTATTTCTTTCTAGGGTAACACCAAATGTAATATTTGGAATCACAACATAGCAACAGTTGATTACTTCATGCTTTGTGAAATAAGCAGTTGTTGAACTACTTACTCACAAATGTTCACCAAATAAAACTGTGAGATTTATTCTTTGGTAGCAGATGGTACTCCTGAGTGTATCTAATGAAGGCAGCTAAAGTTGAACCAGTATCTGGGAAGGAAATCAACGTTTATGTATCAAAGCAAGAAATGCATAATCCAGTGGGAAAGTGCTGATGACAGCCACTGGGTAGCACTGGCTGTGAGATGATGACAGTATGAATCTGAATGACTGCACAGTAATGTGATCTGAAGCTAACACAGTGGGAGAAGAGGATAAGAGAATAATAACTGTGTATTTAAGAAAGATAAATGACACAGGGGTGGCTCCCAACTGCGGCAGATGACAGTACTAATATGAGTGTGTAATCATAACTGACAGATAAAGCATATTAGTCTATAACATTACCAAGATTGGCTGTGCTGGTGCAGTGGTTAGTGCTGCTGCCTCACAGCAAGAGATTCTCCGGTTCAATCCTTGGCGGGGGTGCCTTCTGTGTGGAGTCTGCATGTCCTCCCTGTGGTCGCGTGGGTTTTCTCTGGGTGCTCCGGTTTCCTCCCACATCCCAAAGAGATGCTGTAGGTGGATTGGACACTCTAAATTGTCCCTAGGTGTGAGTGTGTGCATGTGTGTGTATGCCTCTGTGGAAGGTTGGGCACTGGGCTGGCAACTTGACACCATAAAAACTCCACTGCTAATCATGAGCAGACAGGTGATCCACTGTGGTGATCCCTAACTGGGAAAAAATGAAAAAAAGAAGAGGTATATAGCATTACCTGTCTTGACAGTTGCAACACAATGAGAATTTGAACTCACATGAAAAATAAATGGGTTGCTGAAACATGCTACTGGAACAATGGGCACTGTTCAGGAGACTTGTTTTCTTGTCTCTCACTCTCATAGTTAAGCACATTATTTTTTTTTGTCTAACACATAACAGTTTTTCATTAGTTTGTAAACTTTTGTCAAGTTTTTGAAATAATTTATGAATCATAACATACCACATATTCTTTTACCAATTGCTCCCCATTTCTCACCTAAACTTTCTTCCTCAGTCTCCCACAATCCTCTGCCTTTATGCCATCCACCTCTTTTTCACAGCAACTTGTATGCCAGCTTTCTTTAAATGTTTGCTTCAATTGATAACATTTCCTTATTAGGAACTGCTATTTGCACGGATATTTTATACATTTTTTTTTGTGTTCTAAATGCATATATACACTTATATTCACACATATATTCATACACAGGACGACTGCTAACATGTTAAAATGCATATATACACATATATTCACTTCTTATAATAAATACACAAATAAATACAATTACAATTTTGTCTACTTCAGAGACAACTATGTGGTGCTTTGGTAAGAGAAGTGCAGTCCTTGGAGACCCTGTATCTTCAGCAATGGGTCAGTAGCTCACTCCAGAGACTACTGGGAAAGGAAGAAGGTAAAACCCACAACAAGCTTCAGCTTCACTTAATAAGACACTTTAGGGAATTCAGACTGATAGCGCAATTTCTTTCAGTTAAAGGCACATTTGTACAGGGGACTGAGAATCATCAGTTGCTAATGGGTTGACATAAGTCTAGGACTTGTTAGCATCCAACAAGATTCCCTTGGTCTGTGTCTGTTTAAGCACTGAGAGGAACTGGCTGCGGTTTAAAAGCTTCACACTCTTTCCCAGTAAGAGCTAATCAATGCCAGACACTCTGTCTCCTGTTGAACTGAGAATTAGTGATGCAAATTCCCGCTCACAGGTCCCTGCAATAAAAATGTCAACCTGAATTTGTGTAAAACTCTGCTGGTAAGAATTGAATTTGTTTGTTTCAGGCAATATGTGTATGGGGGATGGGATGGTTTAAGTGCATAGTGTATGGGGCTTTGAGAATGAAAGCTTATATTATGGCACTCATACACTGCTGCTAAAAATATAACATAGAATTGTGGGTTGCAGGTGCTTTGTATAGTAAAATGCTCATATAATTTGTTCTTTCTTTGTCAAAACAACATTCCAGTTATATACCTTCTGTGTGTTTTTCTAACTACATAAATATACAGGACATATCACAAAAAAAATTATTATTATTGCACAGTAGGACTTTTTCATTCACAGGCTTCGACTCCTATCTATTTCACAAAAGTATTGCTGAGCTTGGCTGCCAGTTTAGGGGAAGAATGGCATAATTATACTGTAACCAGCATTTGATATGAAATTATATAAATGATATTTGTACTTGCATGAATTCAACAATGTATACCAAAGTCAGTGTATTTTGTACTGACACACACACACACACACACACACACACACACACACACACACACACACACACACACAAACAGGCAAACATACACAGCTATCTATCTATCTATCTATCTATCTATCTATCTATCTATCTATCTATCTATCTACCTGTCTATCTATATGTGTGCCTGTATGTGCGCACATGTGCACGCATGAGAGAGAGTGTGTGTGCATGTCAGTACTATATACATGCCCACTAGTATTTTCAAATATCTGTAGACCCAGTTGACACCAGTATAGCTGAGAATATGTAATGTTCAAAAGGCAGCATTCTTACTGAATTACCTTAAACCTCCTTTGAAGATAGATTGGCCATATTGAAGTGCTTCCAGTTACTGAACTGAATATAGGCAGTCTAGGTAAAATTTTGAAAATCAATAGTCCAAATCTATATCCTTTTGAGACACCATTTTGCAAACGGAGCTCTACAGAATATTGTAATATACAGTTTACCTTGTATTTTTGCATTTCTTGTTTTTTTTTCTTTTCAAATAATATGCAAACTGGTTTATTATTTTACTGCCCAAGTACAGGCAGTACTATTCTGTGTGAAAGACTGGTGAAAGAAAACAGAGCGTGGGTTGGGAGTTAGGGATGATAAAGAGTTCAAAATACTGAAAACTGGTGAATGTTAGATAGGTTATGAAATTTTATCTTTTGAGATTTTAACTGTTTTGTGGTGTTCACCCATCTGCTATCATCCATGTGCCAAAGAACATTCATGACCTTCTAGCTTGAGAGCCCTGGCACCTAGACACCTTAACCTTCATGGACTGGGACTCACAAGAGGAGAAAAGACAAAGTTATTTGTGTAAATATCTAGAGGGCAGACAGGCAGGATATCAGGGTGACTCCTATAACACAATACTGAGAGGTGAGAAAAGTTTTTTTTTTTCTGTGCTTACCCACCGCCCTACCTATAATTCAGTGTGAAAAGTTTTTTTGAAAATAATCACTGCATTATTTTAACTTAAAGCCTGGAAGGTTAAAAGCTGAAATGAAGATGTATTGTCTGCTTGTCAAATATGTTTTTCTTTTGGCTGTGATTGTACTTACCCAGTTCTCAAAGAAAAATAAATACATTATTTAGAGTAATAGCATAACTCCACTCATCACACAGAGGCGTAACTCTTTGCTGCTTAGCACCTTGGAGCAGTTACAATAAAACAAGTCATTATTTCATAGCCTTTCGAAACACCTACACACATTGACACCATACCATAATATAGTCATTCATTTTAGCAAATCAGCTATTAAACTATAACCGCTCATATCATTACATACCAACAAAACCTTCCAAGAAATCTTGCTTTCTAAAACACCCAGAACAAATAGCATAATTTTCTTAAAAATGGGGAACACAGCTGCTTGACCCTTATATGTAGGATCGTAACCCCATAAACCATGTTACTTATGTATATTAACCAATGTTATTAAACATGGCAAAAAAAAAAAAAAACAGTCAAGATTTTTCATGCTGTGTTACTTTAAACCACCTGTAGTGAAGGCCCATGGGATATATGCAAATGACCCCTTAAGAACATCAAGTCTATCAGCTACATTGCTTCTGAACATCCATTACTTTTTTTTTTACTTTTTTACTTTTTAAATCTTTATGGTTACATTCAGGCCAATCCCCACTACCTGTAGACATGCATGTTTCCACCTTTTTATTTACCTCATAGAAACAGCAGAAGTGGATAGTTTGGCTACTTCAGAAACACAGGGTCTTTAAACCAGATGATGTCCATAGAGATTAAGGCATCTTAACAGGTTTCAAGCACTAGAATCAGAGGCAGAAGCTCATCCAGTTTCTGTGCCTAATGCCTATTGAGATTTGGAATCTTTATAGCCCATAAGGTGACTAGTTCAACAGTCATAGGCATGTAGATAGGCTGCTGATGTTTGTGTGCCATTTGTTCAACATTGCATTGACAGGAGAGGGTTATGATGGCTATACTGGAGAAAGCAGTGAGAACAGTCAGAGTCCATTTGGCTGTGCTTATATTGGAGGCAAGCTTTGTTAAATTGCATGACATTACCAAGCATAGGTGGATTTTGTTAATGCTGAAAAGTTGTGATAGACTGAATGGTTTAGGTACTAATAGAAAACTCCCATTAAATAGGCAGTCCTTATGGTTACTGCTGAAGATGTTGTACAAAGTATTGCGTAAGTTATACCATGTAAATTTTGTGGACAGCTTTGTCTGTATTTATGTATGATGATCCATTCTGAGTGAGGGAATTTTTAGGACATTTGTAGTGGCAGGGTGTGTGCATTACAAATACAACAGTTTTAGTTTGGTTCCAGAAGTGAAAGACTGATCAGAGGTATCAGGGTTAAAAGGTAGTTTTGAGGAAAAAAAAAAACAGGGAGGCAGTTTTGTGCCTGTTTGCATGGGCAATATTGTGCAAAAAAGTTTCTTTATACACAAGGTTTAAGTTGTTTTTTCATCAGCCAGATAGGAAGTTTGCTATCATGTTAAAAATGGCATTGGTAAATCAAGGGATTGAGGCTGAGATGTTTTCTGCTTATTTTGTATTGGACTATGGTGTGGAAGGAGGCCACTGAAGTTATAAAAAGAGTGTCGAGATGGTCTTCTGATGTATTTTTCTCTTAGATAGTTTGGCAGTCTATTTCACTCTGGCCATGGTTTAATGTTTGTTTTACAAGGCACAAGATCAGCATTCTTCAGCATTTCTTTGCATTGACCAGCCAGCCAGGCAGCAGTGAGGCCCAGTGCAATCTTTTTTTGGGCTTCACCCTTCAAATGGGAAGTACTGTGGAATGCATTTAGATGGATACTCTGAAACTAAATGATAACCAAGTTAGGTGCACTAATGGCAGTGTTAGGGATTCGAAAAATTATTGTTAATCACTTAGGTGGCAAAATAAACAAGAGGAGGTAATTATCATGCATACGTGAGGATTTGGTCTTATTGAAGTGAAGTTTCCTGATACTTTAGTAATTGGTCTGAGATAATTCTGAGGTTAGTGTGGAGAGAAGCAATAAGCTGTAAAGCATTGGAGGCAGAAATATGGTTTGCAAACCACAGAGTAGCTAGCAAAGCTTCATATCTGAGCTTTAGTACTTTAAATATTTGGAACTTTGCTGACAGAGCTCCAGTATGGTTTAGTAACAATGGCATTCATTTGGTCAATATTGGTTTAGATTTATTCAATGTACATATTTAACTATTGTTGAATGATACAGTAGAAGGAGTTAGGGGTACTAGTCTGGGATGTGGGTTATTAATTTCCGGAATGAACACACTGTCATTTTGCAGCCTGATGGGCAAAATGATAGGTACCCGCTTCTTCAAAGGGAATCCCCTATTTCTCCCCTTTCCTTATTTATGGTAGCCCATTTGGCCAGTTTCATGTTCCAGGAGAGAAGGGAGATGCTGATCTCGTTCTTGCTTAGTGTAGCTGAGTACACAGTTAGACTAACGTTGCTTGTAGCTCACATACACACGTGTGTGTGTGTGTGTGTGTGTGTGTGTGTGTGTGTGTGTGTGTGTGTGTGTGTGTGTGTGTATGCGTGTGTGCGTGTGTGTGTGTGTGTGTGTGTGTGTGTGCGTGTGTGTGCGTGTGTGTGTGTGTGTGTGTGTGTGTGTGTGCACATGTGTGTGTGTGTGTGTGTGTGCATGTGTGTGTGTGTGTGTGTGTGTGTGTGTGTGTGTGTGTGTGTGTGTGTGTGTGTGTGTGTGTGTGTGTGTGTGTTTGGACAAGCATTTCTGTAAATAAGGAAAAAGCAGAATGTTTTCCTTGTACCAATAACCATATCAGGCATATAAAGATTATTGATATCCACATTATTTTCAAAACATATTCTACAGATTCCTATACGTTAAGTGAACATATTAAACATTTTTATTTTTACTTATTTCTGGGCTTTCATAATATCAGACACAAGAAGCTTAAAAAAATCCATTAAGAAATATATATTTCCAACATTTTTGTTGCCATCAGAACCAGCAGTATTGTCTCATCCAAAATGAGTTACGTATTCAAGGGTAGATAGTTAAAACTTCCTAAACTTTAAATACAAAAAACAGTTTAGTACATGTACCTTCAATGTCGAAACATAACATAATATGAAATTAACGTAAACTAGGTGAGTAAGTCTGCAGGCAGCCGAGATATCCTTGAAGTCAACATGAAGCTGATTTAGACATTCAAGATTTTTTTATAAAGGTCATATATTTCTGTTCTTAAGATGTATAAAAGGATCTGTGCATTTGGTTGTAACACTGAAAATGTGAAATAAAAGCAGACACTTATTTAAGACACTGTATGTCAAAAGCATAAAGAAAAAATGAGAAGTAATTTAAAAAAATGTGTAATGAAATGCATTTATTAGTTTAATTATACTCTTGAATAGATTTCACAAAGCTATGAAATTACATACGGGATTGTAATTTTAGCATTGTTCAGGCACTATTTAGTTCATCCATGACAATCTGATAATCAGAACTTAATGCAGAGTACAACATATTAAACTGCTTCATAAACAATTCTCTTATTGCAGTGATTTTTATTATTGACAGCCCACTGGGATACAAACTGCATTCTTTGCAAAAATAATTAACTTATGATGAACATTTATAAAATGTTTTCCTTTCCATTTGGCAAACTCCTGGATTCCAGTCATAATGCAAAGCAAAACCTAATTGCATATATTAAGAAACCATTTTTTACAAGATTTTGCAGTGAAAATCTAATACATTGGAAGAACTATCTGGTATGAACTGCACTGCAGAACTCTATAAAATGTAAACTCACTCCAATACAGAGCTGTTTAATTTATAAATATATAGTTATTTACTAACATATAAATATATAGTTATTTACAAACACAGAAAACATGTTTTATATAATGCTTGAAATACAATGGGCCAGATTCATTAACAGCTACAGTAAGTGCTACTACCATATTGGTGGTGCAGTATGGCACTAATCCAGTCAAATGCTATTTGGTATTCATTAAACCTCTCTGCATGTCACGAAGAGCCTTAAAACAAAGGGAAGTGGCAAAATATGCTAATGCCATTATAAAGAGCCAAACTACATGCTAATTAACCAATCCAACACAGCAGAGCTATTCAGGAAGCTATAAACTATTAATGCACACTTAGTTCTCACTTTTGCTTTGAAGTCTAAAAAACGTTTGGAATACAGAAACAACTACCCTTAGAAAACAAAAGTAGGGGCTGTTGCTGCCAGACCTTGGGCAAGAAGAAGAAGAAGAAGGGTGCTTAGACCCCGTTTGAATTATCATGGACTGTATTTCACAGAAATTGAAGAGTGGTACATGGTAGACAGGGCAAAACTTCAGGAACTATGTATCCACTGCCACCCCCACCTCAGAGCCCAGGGAAATCATGAAGAACTCATCCCAGTGGAAACAAAGGCATGTGTAATTGGGGTGTCACAGACATCAAGCTCTAGAATATTACATCAGTTCTTAAATGCAATGCTGCATTTTGCAAGGGATTGCATCTCTTTCTTGTGCAGCCCACAGGAGAAAGAGCAACAACCATACTGGAATTTTACATAATAGCAAGCTTCCCTGAAGTATTGGGGGTGACATATTGTGCACACATTGAACTAAAAGCCCCACCTGATGAGCATGGAAGGAAGTACATCAACAGAAAAGGATACCATTCTATAAACTGTCAGGTTATCTGTAATGCCCAAGGGATTGTCTACAATGTCTCTGCAGGCAACCCAGGCAGTTTTCACAACTCACACATATGGAACACCTGCGAGCTGTATACAAGGTGTGCTGGGGGTGACTTTCCACAAGGACACCTAGAGGGGGATGCAATTTATGCCCTTGCTCATTTCACCCATGAGAACCCCACACAATCCTACCAAGCAGGGATACAGTGGGGCCCATGGTCAAACTAGGAGTAACACAGGATGTGTTTCGATTGCTTGAGTCAAGGTTCCAGTGTCTAGACACATTAGGAGGTGCCCTCCAGTATGACCCAGACACCTCTACAGAAATCCTCACAGTCTGCAACATGTTACACAACATAATTCTCAGTCTCAGTAATTTAAGATGAATTACACACCCTCAGTGTGTAATAAATGCTGAATAGGTTACCTATAGTCCTTCTGATTTGCTGTTACCATTGGTTTGTATTAGTTAAATCATCTATACTTCTTCGTAATGACATTTGCTCTGCATGATGTTAGAAACAGTGTCTAATGTGTCAGAACAGATATTTAAGAACAGGATTAATGTTGCTTTTACCTGAACCAGTCATGAGGTGTAAAACAAGTTATGATATTGCAAGCCAAAGATGAAAGTAGTATTCATATTTATTTTGTACTTGTATTACAGTTCCATATCATCTGTTGCTTTGTTGCCTTTTGCATTTGCATACTGCTGAGTGGCAAATAAGTTTCACTGCTTAAGGAAAAAAATGAAAATTTAATTTAAGCTGTCTTGTGTAGTGAAAACATACCTGGCAATGGTGCATGGACTTTAGCAGTCTGTATAGTAATTGGGTTCATAGGTTCGTAGGATGATACTAGGCTAGTGACCCAGAGGCCCTTATAAGCCTAGCCAAGAACTTTGCCCATGTTCCCACAAAGTTAGCACCTGATTCCCCTGTCCAGCAAGGACACAGGTGGGTTCCTAGGGTTGTTTTCTGTTTCCCATCCAGTCATCCAGGTTCCTCTAAAGAGGGCTAGAGAGGTACTCTGCTTGACATGGAGAAGGAGTTTATACCACAGATGAGGAAGTCTTTGTGACACAAATCTATCCCACCAAGTTCTATTAATGTTACAGACCAGGTTGAGGCCTTGCATGTGGATTGCACGAGTGGAGTATGACATACAGATATGCAAGAACTCCATCAAGTCTGGGTCTGAAATGGCCTTGTATGCCAGACACGGGTCACATCTGAGCAGCCTGCATGAGTCTGAGTAGAGGGACAGGGCTTTTAAGCTATCTGTAAAGGATAGGTGTTTGAGACCCTGGATTTTCCTGGTCAGGAACCTCTGTGGTCTCTCCAGTTGCTGCATGTGCTTGGCAAGGTACATGCCAAAGGGTGAACTGTACTCGATAATGGGTCTGATAAGGGAGGAGCACAGAGATGGTTTTGCCTCCTTTTTCCTGGATGAAATACCTTTAGTTATGAAGAGGGCCATGTAGAAAGCCTTCCAGACGATGGAGGCAACATGGTGGTTAAAAGTCAGGTTGCTATCAATCTGGGTGCCCAAGTCCCTCACAACTGATTGCATGCTTATTACATTGTTATTAATGTGATAGTTATTGGGGATTCCATTTTCCCCAAAGGGGATAATGATGCATTTCTTGGCATTCAGTTTGAGGACACGCTTCTGGCACCAGTCATTAGTCTGGGTAAGGCCCTCTTGGAGGATTTTCACATCACTAGGGGAATTTAAGACATTGTGAATAAATGCCACATCACAGATAACTATCACAGTGGCACAAGGTATAAGCGAAGTGAATTGAGAGGAATAAGACAGCTGATGCAGGGTTTGAATACAGTAATTTATTAATTTTAAGGAGCAGGGGTATAAATATATATTTACACACATTTATTTTTATCACTGTGTTGTTGTATAAAACTCATCTAGTCTCAGTATTGATAACAACATGTGAGCTCTTGTCTGTCCAATTTCACATTATTTATCATTAACTATAAGTCTGACAATGTGTTCCACAAAATACATTTCTGATGTTGTAAGAAGATTCGAGAAAGATGGATGTATCACTTGAAAGCACTTTTTGCACTGGTCATTGCTAAATATACCCATTGATTGAATTAATTTCACTGTCAGCTTTTTTCTCACTCTCGTATATTTTTTCTAATGCATTTTGCATTAAAGCTTCAATTGGCAGCACAGGAACGTGCCTTATTACCAAAGGAAAAAAAAAGTGAAAAATTTAATTTAGGCTGCCTTATGTAGTTCAGACAACCATGGCAGTGTTGCATGGTTGTTGGCTCAATACATAATACTCAGTGAAGAAAATGTAACTGTCAGGTAATTTTCTCTGTCGCACAAGTTACAAGTGCAGTGATCTTAGAAAAATGACAGCTGATGCAGAATTCACTTAACTGATAGTTTTACAGAGTGTGGTCTGAATACATGCTTATTCACATTTTGTGAAATCATTGTGTTGTTGGTTAAAAATCAACTGTTTTAAGTATTGCTAACAGCATGTGGGTTGTTGTCTGCCCACTTTCACATTATTTGTCATTAACTACAAGTCTGGTGGATGAATGTGTCACTTGAATGCACTTCTTGCTCTGGTCATTGCTACACATACACTTTGATTGAATTTATTTTATTGTTAGCTTTTTCTCTCTCATATATTTTTTCTAATGCCTTTTATATGTGTACTCCACTTAGCAGTGCACAAACATACTTCACTGCCTAAGGAAAAAAGGGAAAAAAAATTGTTCAAGCTGCCTTATGTAGTGCAAACAATCCTGGCAACAGTGTGCTGTTATCTACCTGTATACCACTCAGGACAGTACTGTGTAGATAAATTCTACCTGTCACTTATCTATGTTTGTGGCACAAGGTGTAGGTTCAGCAACTTTGGACAAAAACAGAGGTGATCAATGGTTTGAATCCAGCTGAAAGATACTTTTACAAAGGATGTCATAATCCCATTTCTCACAAAATTGTGATTAGGAATGTAAAATAAAAGACAAATGAGAATAATAGAATATATCATTAATAATTCACATATAACCTCAAGGTAATGTGTTTAAAATTTCAGTTTGATATCTATATAAATAAAAATGTAAATGTCCGTTTGTTCAAAATCTTAAATCTCCGAAATTCTTCACCGATTGCTTTGAAATTTTCACACAATGTTGCATTCGAATACACGTGTGTTTTTATATACCTACTATTATATAGATGTCACACGTTGCATTCGCATGTTTTTATATACCTACTATGGATTCTATATATTTGTATACAAATATGCAATTTTTTATGTTTTTGTTATAACTTTCTTTCTTCTTTTTCAGGGCAATCGATCTGCTTTAGTTCATCCAAATAATGCCTCACAGAAGATCAAACTTAGGCCGTCGTACTCGCGGAGCGGAAGCAGTGCGACAAGTAATTGCAAATCAAACTGAGGAAAAATGGTCATCAGCGAACGAGCGAAACAGACAAAGAATGGCTCAAATATGTGCTGAGGAAGCAGCAGAGTGATGTGCAGCCAGACTTGATGATGCATGGTTGAGAGCACGGCGATCGTGTTCTGCAGCTTCAGATCTGCTTCATTCTCAACAGAATGAACACGACAGGTTGAGAGTGGCTGAAAGACATCAACGAGAAACAGCAGATCAGCGTCAAACACAACTCCGTTCTCAGCAATCATGCGATTACAATTTTCTTGCATTCCAGTACAACCAAGCTGATGATTATAGTTTGAGCCGGCATGTTCTCATCGGCACTATGACTGAAGTGTGTCCTTATTGCAAGGCTCTGAAATTTAATGGAGAAATGAAAGGAATGTGTTACGCTGCCAGAAAAATTAAACTGCCTCAACTTGGAGAACCGCTAGAGTCATTAAAAACTTTACTTGCCGGATATACCACCGAATCAAAGCATTTTCTAACATCAGGAAATACAACTCATGCTTCCAAATGACATTGTTCGGTGCAGAAATCGTAACAGCTCAATTCATGCCAACTTTCAAAGTGAAAGGACAAATTTATCATAAAGCCGGCTCCCTGCTTCCTTTCCCAGATGGTCAACATAAATTCCTACAAATGTATTTCATCAGTGATGGCAATGATGAATTGAATGCACGCTGTGGAATTTCTACCGGCATAGAAAGGTCCATCGTTTCCCAACTGCAAGAGCTTCTTCATGAAAAAAACAATTTAGTGTGTTTGTTCAAAACAGCAATTGACATGATGCCATCTGATACACACAAGATTGTTATTCATGCTGACAAAACACCTGCTGGAGAACATGTGCGAAGATTCAGTGCTCCAACTATAGACGAAGTGGCAATTGTTATATTCGGAGATCAATTCCAACCTAGAGATATTGTTCTTCATCGGAGAAACGATCAATTGAAAACAGTTGCAGAAACTCATCGATGCTATGATGCCCTGCAATATCCAATCATTTTTTGGGATGGTGCCGATGGATATCACTTCAACGTTAAGATGATAAATCCAGTCAGTGGTGAAGAAACAAATATGAAATGCAGCGCAATGAACTATTATTCATACTGATTATTGATTCAAGAGAATGAAGACAATCACATTTTGAAATGCCGTCAATTGTTTCACCAATACATCGTAGATATGTATGCAAAAATCGAAACAGAATGTTTGATATTCATCCGTTTGAATCAGACCAAGCTTCGCTCTGAAGAATATGTTCATGTGTGAGATGCAGTTGTAAATGATGGTAATACAACTAACGTTGGGAGGCTAATGATTTTGCCATCTTCATATACAGGCAGTCCACGTCATATGCATGAGTGCACTCAAGATGCAATTGCATATGTTCGTCACTACGGGTGTCCAGAACTATTCATTACATTCACATGCAATCCAGCTTGGGACGATATACAACAGCTCTTACTTCCTGGGCAATCGCCGGTGGATAGGCATGACATCACAGCACATCTTTTCAGACAGAAGCTGAAATCACTGATGGATTTCATGGTAAAACATGAAGTGTTTGGCTCTGTGCGCTGCTGGATGTACTCAGTGGAATGGCTAAAGAGAGGATTGCCACACGCACATATACTAATCTGGCTCTATAACAAAATCACTTCAAATGAAATCGACGATGTAATATGCACTGAAATACCCGATGCCGATGTTGATAAGGATTTGCATGAAGTTGTGAAGAAAAATATGATACATGGACCTTGGGGTACACTGAATCCAAATTCACCATGCATGATAGATGGAAACTGCTCTAAGCGATATCCTCGAGCATTAGTATCCAACACAGTTACAGGAAACGATGGATATCCTTTATACAGAAGAAGATCAGCAAAAGATGGCTGTAAATTAGCAACCATACAAATGCGAAACGGTGACATTGAAGTAGATAACCGGTGGGTTGTTCCATATTCGCCTTTGCTATCAAAAACATACAAAGCGCACATAAACGTGGAATATTGTAACTCCGTTAAATCGATCAAATACATTTGTACGTACGTGAATAAAGGCAGCGACATGGCAGTTTTTGGAGTGCAGCCAGAAAGAAGTGATAAGAATGCAGTCATACATATCGATGAAATCGCAAAGTATCAGGCTGGAAAATATATAAGCAGCAATGAAGCTGTATGGCGAATTCTTTCATTTCCCATACATGAACGAAGTCCAGCTGTTGTTCACTTAGCAGTACATCTAGAAAATGGACAACGCATTTATTTCACAGCTGCAAATGTGCAACAAATAGCCCTGAATCCACCGGCTACAACTTTAACTGTTTTCTTCACGTTATGTCAAAATGACGTGTTTGCGAAAACACTGCTGTATTCGGAAGTGCCTACGTATTACACATGGATTGCGAGTAGAAAATCATTTGGACAACGCAAATGAGGAGAGCAAGTCGACGGACAACCTGGCATATTCAAAGAAACTATGATAGGCAGATTGTACACCGTGCATCCCAATCAAGATGAATGCTTCTTTCTTCGCATGCTGTTGGTAAATGTGCCTGGTCCAACGTCTTTCCAGCAATTAAGAATTGTCAATGGCGTTACACATGCCACTTTCTGCAGTGCATGTCAAGCTCTGAATTTATTGGAGAACGACTGACACTGGGATGTATGAATTAATGACGCGTGCAATACGTCACATCCAAATCAAATTCATGCATTGTTTGCAATCATTTTGACCACCTGCTCTCCTTCATCTCCAACAGACTTATGGGAGAAATATAAATCGCACATGGCTGAAGATATTTTTTGTCGAATACGCAAGGAAAATTCAAATATGAACATGGATTTCACAGCAGAAATCTACAATGAAGCGTTGATAATGATTGTAGATTTGTGCTTAGAAATCACGAACAAAGTACTCAATCAATTGGGAATGCTATCACCAAATCGATCTGCCGCTGCTTCGTTCGATGTAGAATTGTGTCGTGAACAAAATCACAACACGGGTGATCTTTTGTCGTATGTGCAATCAAATATTCATAAGCTAACGCTTGAACAAAAAGGCATTTACGATCAAATAATGCAAACTGTCAATAACGGGGTTGGAGAAATCTTCTTCTTAGATGCGCCAGGAGGAACTGGTAAAACGTTCCTAATTACATTGATTCTGGCAGCAATTTGATCCCAAAATGGCATAGCCTTAGCTCTTGCATCATCCAGAATAGCTGCGACATTGCTACCAGGTGGAAGAACTGCTCATTCCGCTTTGAAATTGCTATTGAACATGCAATTGATTGAAACTCCCATGTGCAACATTTCCAAAGCATCCGGCATGGGAAAAATATTGCAGAAATGCAAACTTATTGTTTGGGATGAATGCACAATGGCGCACAAAAAATCGCTTGAGGCTCTTGATTGATCATTGCAAGATTTGCGTGGAAACATCAGACCATTTGGGAATGCATTAGTATTGCTTGCAGGAGATTTCAGGCAAACATTACCTGTACTTCCATGATCGACACCAACGGACGAAATAAATGCTTGCCTGAAATACTCTACTTTGTGGCGACACGTAAAGATGTTAAAATTAACTACAAATATGCATGTCCAGCTGCAAAACGATCGATCAGCTGAGATATTCTCACATCAATTGCTGGAAATTGGGAACGGAAAGGTGCCAGTTGATCTGACCTCAGGATGAATTTCATTGCCTCATAACTTCTGCAATTTAGTGACGTCAAAAGAAGAATTGGTTGAAAAAGTATTTCCCAATATTCAAACCAATTATAAGAATCACGATTGGCTGACTGAATGAGCTATTCTTGTGGCCAAGAACAAAGACATCTACAAACTTAATAATATTATTCAGTCTAACATTCAAAGCGAGGCAGTCACATACAAGTCCATTGACACTGTTGTGGAAGCAGATGAAGTGGTTAATTATCCAACAGAATTTTTGAATTCACTCAATCTGCCAGGGATGCCACAGCACGTACTGCAATTGAAAATCGACGTGCCAATTATCATGTTGCGAAATATCAACCAGCCAAATCTTTGTAATGGCACGCGGCTTGCAGTAAAAAAAAATAATGAGCAACATCATAGAAGCAACAACCTTGACAGGACCTTTCAAAGGTGAAGATGTCCTCATTCCTTGCATTCCTATGATTCCAACGGATATGCCATTTCAATTTAAGAGATTGCAATTCCCAATTCGATTGGCATTTGCAATCACCATCAACAAAGCTCAGGGCCAATCTTTAGAATTGTGCAGTTTAGATCTACACACGGATTGCTTCTCACATGGACAATTATATGTTGCGTGTCCTAGAGTAAGAAAACCAGACAATCTCTATATCTGCACAGACAATGGAACAACAAAAAATATTGTATACCCACAAGGATTGTGAAATTAAACATATTAGAAATGTGTGCTTTCTCATTTCTTTCTTTTCCATTTAGCCAGACTGAGCCACAGCAACACGTGGCCGGGTACAGCTAGTATATATATATATATATATATATATATATATATATATATATAGCAGATGGCCTATCAGAAATTGTTCAACTGCAGATCAGCGAATTCGCATAAGTGCAAACACAGTGTAACCAAAACACAAAATACCCCCCCACACACACTTTTTGACCCATGGTAGCACTTGTTTAGGTGGTAGAGCGGTTGGAAATGTCAACTTCGGAATTTTGTATGACATTCTGACCGTTCAACACCTGGAGATTCGACATTTAGGTTCGGTGAAACTGTGTTTTGACTATGGGGCGCTCGGTCATATGCATGTATTCTATATACAGATATATATATATATATGTCTGTGTGTATATATATATTTTTTTTTGTATTGTACTTCTGCAGAGGAAATAGCAGCAAGCCATGAAGCACACCAAGAGAGACTAACTTGCCTCAGAGCGGCAGAGGGCAACTAAGCCACAAGTCCAAATGCAAGCAAACTAAATATTTTCAGTCCCTCACTTCCTAGCATCTTTAGCAGGCATACCTCAACCTTGATATCAAGCATGAATGCCTTCTCCAATAGCTCTTGTTGCTTGCATTAGGCAATGAAAGCTCAAACTAAACTCTGTGTGTGTGTGTGTGTGTGTGTGTGTGTGTGTGTGTGTGTGTGTGTGTGTGTGTGTGTGTGTGTGTGTGTGTGTGTGTGTGTGTGTACAGGTTCAACCAGCACTTGGGGTTTACAACCTATCAGCATTGTATCTGCAACCCCTGCCCAACCTGCTCCAGCTGTGTCAGGTAGCTCTGTCCCAGCTGCTGGTGCAATGGCACCCAATGGGAGCAGTATGAGTGGAAGTGGGGATTTTCTCAGCCAGTAGGAACTGAAAGGACTGTTGCAGGATATAATGGAGAAGGGGCCTTGTTGCCTGAATTGGCAGGGTTGAAAAGTTGATGTGTCACATTGCAAAAATGATGCCATTTCTGGTTCTGACCAAGGCAGCTGACACAGGAGACAGTGATGATAGTTCTGAGGGTGATGACTAGCTTCACACTGTTCTTAAGATGGACATGGGTGAGTCCCCCACCTATCCCAATCATGCTGTCCCTCAACCTTTTGTTCCCATCGCCATCCATATCTGTCTTGCATGTCCTGTTTATCTGAGTCAGCTTCCTATCCTATCATACCTACTTGACCCCGAAATTCCTAAGACTCTTCCCCAAAATTCCTATCTATAAAAAAGTACAGAAAATGGGCATTTTCACACAAAAAAATAAAACCACATGCATAGCTCTCCACTGCACTTGTGTGTCTTCTTGACATACTTGATTTCTTCCAATTGGCTATATAACTTTATTCTGTTATTGTCACCCATCCCTGGTGTGGTGATTCTCCAAAGTCATGAAATTCTTTGTACAATTCTAAATGTATGTTCTGAAGAAGTGGATACTATGGTGTTCTCTCACCACCCCTTGCACATTCCTATATTCTTTTCTCTGTGTCCTATTCTCTGCTTGACATCCCCATTTTCAACACTGCTCTATCAACCCCTTTCCTGCACATTTAATTTGCTCAAAATTTTGAATTAAACACAACAAACATGGCCAGAAATCATCCAAGAAAAAACGTATATATTATCGAGGTTGGCAGAGGGCACCAATGCTGAATGATGGTGAAAACTGTTTAATTTCATGTGGCAAATTATTTTCTTTCATGGAAATGTGTTTAAATTTTCTGCTTTATGGGAATACAGAGTAAAGGCAGTACTATGAAACAGTTACAGTATTAGTTCTTAGGCTGCTGGGTGTAATAAGCTAGAATTTCCTGTGGTACTTTGTGAAAACTTCACTATTTGTAGAATGATGTTTTTGCATACTGTCATGGGTTTGATTACAGCTGTAGGTCAAATTATTATTTCATGACATTTCATACTCCTATCATATAACTAATTACAAATGTCTATATTTCTATTTACAACATTCCGTTAACATACCATTTGACCTATTAACCTGACAAGCCTGGTCTGCAAGGCCATGGAACGTGTCATCATGGAACTCATAAACCAAGACGTTGGTAACCTCCAAACTCTGAATCCCACCCAGTTTGGGTTTGTGAAAGGCAGATCATTCCTCCTGAACCTAATCGACTTCTTTGAGGCAGTCGCCAAATTTATGGATGAGGGTAAGGTGGTTCACACAGCCTATCTTGACCTCGCCAAGGCTTTCAACACTATCCCCCATTCTGGAATTATAGCTAAACTCACTAAACTAGGTATAAATCCCTACATCACAAGATGGGTTGCCAGCTGGCTCACTGACAGAACACACACTGTAAAAGTTGCAGACTCCAAATCTGTCCTCAAAGCAGTGACAAGTGGAGTACCACAGGGTTTCATCCTGGGACCTCTCCTGTTTGGTATCTACTTCTCTGAAGTACAGGCTAAAACAGAAGGCATCTGACTAATGAAGTTCACAGATGACTGCAAACTAGGAGCCATAGTCAAGTCCCTAAATGATGTGGACATCCTACAGAAGGGCCTCACTGAGACAGATGCCTGGTGTCAGAGCCATGGCCTTAACCTCAATGCCAAAAAGTATGACAGCTTAATAATGAGTGAATAAATGAGTAGCACACTACACAAATGTCTTACATGTCCCACAAAAACAGTGTTGCTATTCCACTCTCCATCTGTCTGTCTGTCTGTCTCTCTCTCTATGTTCACCCCTTCTGCTTCAGTAAGGTTTCACTGCCCTTCAGATGTGTTATTTAAATGGTGAGAAGCAGTAATTCATTTGTGTCATGAAGTGGTAATACTCACATGTGTAGATTTTTGACTGCTTTCAAGGGTCCTTATCCAGGCATTAGCTAAGTGTAACTGTTTTAGTACACTGTTTCACTATTTTATGTGCAGCTGTTGGCTACATATTGTTATGTACCACCATCATCCTGCTTCTGTCCCTGCCTTCTTCTCATCTTGTCTATGTATTTTCTTCAATCTGTGTCATTAGTCTTCCACCTATGTATTTGCACAATGTCTGGCACAGAGCACCAACTCCAAGTGAGGCTAAATGGAAGCACATAGCTTATGGCAAAATCTTGTGAGGTTATTGCCTCAGTCATCTTGCTCTGGTGCCCTTGGCACTGTTGTGGTTAGCTATGTATAGCCCATTTAATCTAGTTTTCAACAAGCTGAAGAGTTTAATATACAGCTTACAGTTGTCAAGATGGAAATGAAGAATACATACAGTCTCCTTTTCTGCAATACGCAGTCATTGCAAATTGTGAAATATGACTTCCTATGTGGTATGTTTAGATAAGATTTTAATTGGAAGGTGCTTAATTCGGAATCACATGTATGCAAATATTTTTTTCAAATATTTTGTATGACTCCTGCAGCTGTAAATGTTGGTTACACATTTCCTTAACAAAACATTATCCTGCTGCTATATTAATATGCCTGCTCCCAATTGTGAAGCCTATCTTGTACAGATCTTGCCTGAATAATTACACTGATAAAGCAAACAGTAATACAACAGAAATATGTGTAGAAATGAAACATACACTAATGTGTTATTTTCTGTATTTTGTAATCCTGCCTCCAACTGTCCACCTATTCTCACCACTTCTGTGTCACCCAATAAACATGCTTGATTCAAAATATTTCCAGAAGTCATGTTTCCACCAGCAATGACATATTTGGTCCCCCATGTATTTCATAATACATCTGTAGCATTCATATAAAGATTGACTAAATGCAACTGTCATGACATATGAATAAATTATGAAACATGATGCATGACCATAACACATATCTGTTCTGCATTCCAGCAGGTTCACATATGATCATATGCATATAATGCTTCTTTGTGCAAAAGTCACAAAGAGTACCATAGACTACTGATAATTCCCATTCTAATTTCAACACCTCAAGATATGATTACGCATGCACTAATAGTTTGTAGTTACCAGCACAAGTGAGTTTACAGTGCTGCTTTTCTGGCAGAGAGTTAAAATACACAACAAATATTTTTTTTGTGTTTTTAACACAACAAATATTTATTTGGTTAGGTTGCACAATGTTTGCATGTCTGTACTGAATTTTTACAAGTTATCTTGATTTCAGATTGTTAACTTGTCTCTCTCCAGTGATTCCATTTGTAACTGTGTTACAATGTTGGTAAACCTATTCACACATAATCCATCACTGTTATTCTGGAGTGCACTGTCCTATGTAGGAAGTGTCTGTTTGTACTGTCAATGCACATTGTGCAAGCATGAGAAAAGACACGTGCAGTCATCCTGGAATAAAATGCCAGGAAAGTTTGATAATCCATTGGTTTACAACTGTGATTTTCTTTGGCATTCCATACTGTGAGACACATACTCACAGTAACGCAATGTACATGAAGGAGTGTATATAAATTTTAGAAAATATATGATTTCATGGGACAATCATACTGCTAAGTTTTCCTGTGCACGCATATGCATTTATCATAAAACATGTGTTGCCTAGTACCATCCATTCCAAACAGTGCATTTTTACCAATTACAACAGGGTTTTTTCACATTATTAAATTCAGACTTCTCCTGTGGCATGTGTGAATAGTACCATGCTCTCATACCTATCAACCACTTAGAGCAAGAACAAAGTCCCAAAAATAGGGACAATTTTTAAATACTGCTCTTGCAAACTTAGAAAGTTGATAGAATAGCAGGTTGTACATTAGCATGGATTCTCTGAAGGGTATGAAGTCTGAAACTCAAATGTCATTAATTATTTTCTAACTTCTATGTTTAATGATTTGCCACTAATATGCCAGAAAACCACAATTTTATAAGAAAATGGACTAGAAATATGAGACATAAATATGGACATTCTGTGAAAATCTGTACAGTTGAAAGTTATGTGTGCTCTCTACATTGTATAACTAGATACGTAGAAGATTCAATGCTCAATATGGGAAATGTATGTTTGTGGGAGGTACAGTGGCAGGTAAGTGATGCTTAATGCTGGGTCCACTTCCCCTGAGGAGAATAAATTTAACTTTTCACACGACCTTCATATAAAACTTTTAAGAGAAACATCCCCTCTGCAACATGTTCATAAGCTAATTGCATCAAAAGTGCACTTTCTGCCCTTAAGAGTCAGAGATTTCCTGTGATGCTTGAAAATATTACTGTGCTCTCTCGATATGTAAGAGGTTTGATGCTCAGCATGAGAATCTTGTGTGTGATGGGGAAGGTGTATAGAGTCAGGTGAGCATGTCCTCCAAAACGGCTGTGCCCAATCATGGATGACTCCACCATCCCCTTATCCCACATTTCACAACAACATCCTCTCTGCATAATAATGATGAGGTCATGCTTTATAAAGTGCACTCTCACACTTTGAAAGCTAGATTGCAGTGCTTGCAGTTTTTACACTGTTCTCAGAAATGTGTAACTGGGGGGGGCGTGGTCAAGATGAGCACAGAGTAGCAGCTTTTCCTTATCAGCTCTGCCTTTACAGAACTTTATTGACAGGAAATATTGATATAAACTTCCCTAATAATAGTTTTTTTTTATTTTAATTAATTCTTTAAAATATATATTAGGGTAGTATATAAAAAATTTCAAGTAGATTTTAAGTTTTCCTATCAAAGTTACACTTACAAGTACTACAGTAAAAGAACAGGATGAGCTTCACTAAATCTTCTCATCAAGAGACTACTATCAAAAAAGAACTACAGTCATTACTAACTACTATTCAAGAACTAAGTGTCAGAATAGACAAAATGGATATAAAAATTGACAGTTTCAAAGAAAATTTTCTCACCAAATGAACATTCTACATGAAGATTTATTGCAACAAAGGAAGCAGATTTCAGGAATGGAAACTGCATTAAGTGATATGGATAACAGAATTCAGGAGAGTGAACATAATGTTGAGTTCCTGTTAAAGCAAAATTCTCTTCTTCAGACAAAAGTTGATGACCTTGAGAACAGGTCCCGTAGGAATAATGTGAGAATTTTTGGCTTACCGGATAACATAGAGGGAAATAATATTGAAAAAATGTTATCTTCCTGGTTGCCTGAAGTACTTGAACTGCCAGAAGCTCTTTCATATGGTATTGAAAGAGCCCATAGATCAATGGTGACATCTAAAAACACCAAGAGTAATCATACTAAATCTGTTATTGTAAAGTTCCTATCAGTCCATGATAAGGAAATGGTACTAAAGACTGTGTGGTCAAAATCCCCAATCAAACTGAAGGACAATATTATACGCTTTGATAATGACTATTCTTCTTCAGTATTATCAAAAAGGAAAATTTTCTTGCCTTTAGTCAGAGAACTAAAAAATAATAAAATAAAAACCCATTTGCTTTTTCCTGCAAGACTGAAAATATTTTATCAAGATGGTTTTAAAATTTTTGATGACTTAGATAATGCAATAACTTATATAAAAATCTAATAACATACTGGAAAAACTAGATGAAATGGAGTGGGCCAGTCCTAGTCTTAAAGGGAATGCTGAGAACAACACTTGGAAAACATTTGACCCTAAAAAAAAAAAAATCAAAAGATGAATCATAACAAGTACATATTTGCACTTGATTCACTCAGTTAGGGAAATGAAACCGGACATCCAGGTGAGCTTTTGGTATTATATTTAATATAATGTAAATTGGTTAACTAAATAGTTGTCTATTTTGTTTTGTAGAATAATCGTTTGTTGGTATTTTTTTTTTCATTTGTACTACTTGTTTAAGATTAATTATCTTAATGTTTATTGGTTTGATTCCCATGGATGCAGTGATTCTCCTGTTTCAGATGTCTATGCTTCTGGATGTCTTGTAGTGGTGCTTATCATTAGGGGGCGTATTTGTTTATCTTGATTTTGGTTGCTATAGTGGTTGGAAAACTTTTATTTAGTTATAATTGCTGTATTTTCTATTTTAGTTGATTTATGGTTAATTGTTTGATAAAGGAATCTTGTATGATGGCCTGATCTATAGTTGCAGACTTGCTGTGCTAGTGATGGTACTTCTGACCCGGGATGTGAGTGGCAGTGTGGCTGGAGTAATGGTATGACTTTGTTGTCGTTTCTGAGTTGTTGGTGAGTTTATTAGGAGGCTCTGGTTTGGTGCACTAGCACTGTTGAGACATGTGTGGTGTTATTTGTGTTAATTGTATGTTTTGGTGCCTGTGTGCTTTGGTCGGAGATTAAGCGGAGAGTCTGGTTGATAGTGTGGTGAAGCTTTGCTTGATATCTGTCATTGCTTCATGTTGTGTATGAGAGTTTTTTTTTTTTCTCTCGGTATAGAGGGAGACTCGAGACATTGCCTTATATGTAGTTAAGTAATGTTTTACTTACTATTTCCCACCGGAACTTTGAAAGCTTTATCTTCATGATGAGCTCGAGACTGTAATATCCATCGCGGCTGGAAAGCTCGGAGCTTTCTTAAAACATCATCATGAAGGCGTCGGAAGTAAATTGATCTTCTGATCCTCACCGGGAAGCTATTGAATCATATTTCTTTCCTCATACAGCATACAGAAGAAGATATAACCAGATTACTACTTTCAACTTATTGTAAGACATTATATGCAATAATCTCTTAAATAAATAGGGATTATACTACGCATGTAGCCTAAATACTTTTTCTGATCATCATAGGTATTCTTGAGCCTTATGTATTTATATACAAATAGTATTCTCATAAAATATTTGCTGTATGTATGACAATGGTATCAATATCTTGATGAGAAATACTAGTTGTGATTTGTGCATTTTTGTAAGATTTGATAACGCTACAAGCTGTTTATATACTTGTGTTACATGTACATTTTTTATAACTACTGACTTGCTGAGAAAATATTCATGAAAATGTTAAATGTATAAATGTATATAATAGGTTATCTCAGTTATTTTATGAATGCATTTGTGTAATAGGCTGATAGGGATGTACCACATAGGCAGCAATAATATTGCAAAGACAGGTGCATTAAAAAATAGTTAGTTCTGTTTATCATTAGAAAATGTGAAAGTTTCATCTTTTGTTTTGCTAATGAAATATCTTTCAAAATTCAAAGATTGTATAAGCTATAACTGAATAATAAAAATCTCATTATATTTAAATAAGGCTTTTATATAGTATACAGGAGTTATTTAAGCACCTTGCTTCTTTGAACTAATATGACCTTTTCACTAGTTTTCAGTATGGTGATGGATCCTTTGAGTTAACTCAAATTAATGCAATGAATGGAAGATTAGACTTTTAAGGTTTATTAGTCACTCTTCTATGAGAGACTGCACAGGGGTGTTTGCTTATAAGAAAACTAGCAGGATGTTGTTGGTTTTATTTCTTGGTGAATAATCACTATATTTGGTTTCTGGCAATGAAATGCAGTGTTCATTTCTTTCAGAACGATCAGTATGTTAGTTGATTGTTAGTAAAATCACTTTTATTAGCATCTTATTTATTAGCTGCCAATGTTAGTGGTTATTGAAGGCCCTTAGGTGATTTATTTACAACTATGTTCCATTTAGCTGATCACCTATGGCAGTACTATATATATATATATATATATATATATATATATATATATATATATATATATATATATCACACTTCAGCCTTTATTAGCCATATTTCGGTAATAAAAGAATGCCAAAGTCTCTTTTTAAGGTTCTTATCAAAGGTGATTACTTTAAAACAGAAGAGTGAACTAATAGATCATAGTAGTTCTTAATAACCTACTAACTAATGTAAGAACATTCTGTACTTTATTCCTAAGATATAGCTGTCATCAATTTACTAATTGACACAGCATTATATCTATATATTTGGTTCATGCACAAAATTGTTTATGATATTGATGAGAAGCCTTATTTTTATAGTTATGACTATAGACATTGAGGCAGGTGCTGATTGGATGCTGCTTTTGCTAGGAGGTTGATTCGAGTGACTGATATCATTCGAGTTAGAAGTTTTAAACTCCAAAGGGGTTTGGGTTGGTTATTTGTTTCATGTTTATGTTATAAATATTTTCTAATAACTTTTCAGATGGTCATATCTTATGTAGTAGGAAACAACCTTAATTTTAAGAATATGATAATCTTACAATATGTTTGTTCTAATGATCATAATAGTATTCCTATTAGATATATTATTGTGTATTTCTTAGATCAGTATGTTTATATTTACATCATTTAATTTTCAATGACTACACTAAAAGGTATATCAGTTAACATTAATGGTTTAAATAATCCTAATAAAAGGAAGAATTTAACTAGATATCTTAAGTTACATAAATCCCAGTTAGTATTTTTACAAGAAACTCACTTAATAACAGAGGATATATTCAGACTTGAATCTAAAACATATAAGATTTTAGTAAGTTCAGAAAATACTAAGAAAAAGAGAGGAGTAGCTATCCTATGGAACAGCATAATGCCTTTTCCTAAAATAATAGATACATATAAGGATAATAAAGGAATGTTTTGTGCAGCCACCATAGAAATAAACAGTAACATTTTCACATTGATTAACATATATTGGATCCCAGGGATAGGGATAAACACAGTGAAACAACATCTAGATCAAATTGTACTATTCTCTAAAGGGAACATTATTTTGGCAGGAGATAGATTTCATTTGTATTCTAGATTACAAAGACTCTAGTACTAATGGGAAGAGAAGAATATCTACATCATCTAAATTATTAAAAGACTTTTCAGATACTTATTTTTTGAAAGATATAAATTATTTTGCAGATACTACTTTTTTGTTTTACACCTTTTTTTCCCATAGACATAACTCATACTCTAGGATAGATAGAGTTTTTATTTCTAATAATTTAACAGATTCCTTAAACAAATCAGCAGTGATTTCATGTCCTTTATCAGATCATAATTCCATAATTTTTGAAGTGGTAGTCAATCCAAATTTTAATATTCATATAAAAAGTATCCCAGCTTATATCACAACATTAAAATATTTTAATGATTTTATTTCTACAGAAGTACAGAATTTTTTAACAATACTAATGATATATCAGAAATGTACATAATTTACTTATGGGATGCCCTAAAAGCTTATCTATATGGTAGGATATTGAATTGGTAGAACAAAAAAAAAAGGAAAGCTTGGGATAAAGAGCTGCAAGATATACAATGTAAATTAGACACTTTAAAACTTAGTAATATGGGTGATAAAGATATATCAGATAAAAGAAAAGAAATAAATATGTTAAATAATAAATGTCTAGAAATATTAAAACATAAAACTATGATCAATATAGAAAAATTCAAGTTTATAAATTTCTCTTCTAACCCTAAATCCTTAAAAATTCTTGCTAATAAAACAAAAAGATTAAATAGATTTAATCATATTAATGAAATATTCTCCCATAAAAAAGGAAAAATGGTATTGGAAATTCATAATATATTATCTGAATTTAGAGAGTTTTTTATAAACATCAACCAAACAACTACTGAAATTAACTCTAAAAAGGAAATACAAACATTTATTAATAAATACACTCAAACAAGACTTTCAGAGGAACAAGGGATTTCTATTGATAAACAAATATTTTTCAAAGAATTTCAAACTCACATTACCAAATTAAAGCAAAATAAAGCACCAGGTAATGACGGCATCATTCCTGAATTTTACAAATTACTACCTATAAATGCTCTAAAATTGCTTTATAAAGTTTTTAATCTTGTTCAGGACAAAAACATAATTCCACCTTCTTGGAAATGTACTTTTATTTCTCCTATTTTAAAATTTAACAAAGATCCCTCTAAGTGTACCTCCTATAGACCTCTCTCCCTATTAAACACTGATTACAAATTATTTATGTCCATTTATGCAGAAAGGATTAAAACACTTTTACCCAAATTAGTTGATAGTGATCAAATGGGGTTTATAATAAAGAGAACTTCATATGATAACATTAAAAGAGTATTAACTTTAATTGATTCGGTGAAAAATCTTAAAACAAATTTAACCCTAGTTAGTTAAGATATAAATTGTGCTTTCAACTCAGTTACATGGGAATATCTGTTCACTCTATTAAAGGAATTAAATTTATCCAATAATTGTATCAATCTTATCACTCTGTTATATGAAGGTAGCCAAGCTTATGTTAAAATTGGTACTAGTATATCTCAAAATATACCAATAGTAAAAGGTACTAAGCAAGGGTGTCTTTTATCCCCTCTTTTATTTTCATTAGTTATGGAACCATGAGCAAATTTAATAAGACATGATACAGATATTGAAGGATACAAATTAAACCCCACTATATCATCTACAATACAAATGTTTGCAGATGACATATTGATTACTCTTGGGAGTAGAAGGGAATCTATACAAATTTTTTTAAAAAACATGGAAAATTTTCAAAAAAAATTCTGGCCTTACTTTTAATAATAATAAAACACAAATTATTTTAACAGGTTCAAAAAAATGCAATATACCTGATGAATATAATGAATATATAGCTCAGTCTCAACAAATAGCATATTTAGGTATAATTATTACTAACAACATTAAAGATACCATTCAAATAAATTATAATAACAGTCTATTACAGATAGAAAATTGAATAAATAAATGGAACAAATTACCCTTTTCTATGGACGATAAACTTTTAATAATAAAGATGCTCCTTCTCCCAAAAATCTTATATATAATTCAATCTTTATCTATACCTCCTTCTTACCAAATAATTAAAAAAATTCATTCAATGATTCAGAAATTTTTGTGGTTACAAATAAGCCAAGGATTGCATTAACATACCATATATATAATTGGAATAATGGGGGTATAGCCTTACCAAATTTAGAAATGTATTCAATTTCATCAGTATTCAATACAATCTCTCATCTCATTGATGTGAAATACACTGCTAAGTGAAAGAGTTTATAGAGGTATTGTCACAAAATACCAAAGATATAAACAGTTCCTATAAGCTAAATATAATTTATAATCCATTTATTTGGAGGTTAAAAGATTATATTTCTGAATTTTCTTCTCTGAGATATAACTCTAAGTATATAGTTTTTCTTTTAAAATCATTTAAAATTATATATTTAAATATAATATCTATAAGGATTGGCTTTTTTTACTCTTCCCTATAACCTACACACACAGATCTATTTTCTCTCCAGATTATACAAAAATGGCTATATTTCAGCAAAAGCATTTAATATTTTGGCACCAAATGATGATCAATAATGAGATAAAATCCAATAGTTTACTCTTGGAAGGGTATAAACTTGATACATGTTTATGGTTAGAGCTTCAAGAAGTAAGACAATATGTATTAAATAAATTGGATTCTATGTCTCCTATGATTAGGAAAAAAATCCCCAAGCTAATACAATATATGATTTTATCAGTTTTGCATAAATCTCCTGCTAATAACAAGTTATCAAACATTTATAGGGCAATTAAATGTGATTTCGATACACATTCAGATAATTATTGGAAATATTTTTCTTTAATTAATAATAATTCCCCCTTCTGAGAAAGACAAATTGAATATTTTACAATCAGCAAGTATGACTACTTCTTTTTTAAAATGGAAATCCTTCACATGGAGATTTTTAAATAGATCATTTATCACTCCTCGTAATATAAGTATATTTTCTAAAAAGAATATAACATGTTTGAGATGTAATATTGAACTGAATGCTGGCTGGTCTCATGTTTTATAATTGCATATATTTAAGAAAATTTTGGGATGATATCAATAATTTGTTGCAAACAATTTTTACTGAAAATGTATTTATATCTAAATCATTTGTTTTATTTAATACTCCTGTTCCTGATTGTGTAAAAGAGAATAACTACCATTTGGTTTGGTCTATACTATCTATAGCTAGAAAAACAATCACTAAGAACTGGAAATCTAGTACAGCACCTACATTTTTGGAATTTAAAAATATACTCCTTGAAACTTGTAATTTGGAAATGTTAACTATTAAATCTAGATCATCTAGGAATACTATATTATATAATCCATGGAATATCATCTATGAACTTCTAGAAAAACAGTTTATTAATTTATATAAACAGATGATTTTTATTAATCCTGCAGCTACATTAAGAATTTTTTTTTGCATGATGAACGTCTTTGTACATAGTTTAGTTACACTGGTTTATATATTAGAAGGTTTTTTTTTATTTTCTTGTTTTTTAACTTTAAATAAAAAAATGTTATAATTTCATGGAAATATTTGTTCATTTTAATAATTATTTAATAAAATTCTTTGAAAAAAAAAGAAATGTGTAACTAGATAGGAAGGAGGTTCAAATAGAACAACAAGTACCTTCTAAGAAGGCCTGTGTGACTGTAAATGGATTCAGGATTTGTTTACTCACATTTGCAGTGGCAACAATTACAGTCTCTGATAGATGTAAAAGCCATTTTAACAAGCACATCTTCATGGTAATACACTGCTGTTAATTCCTTCATAGATGCTGTGTGCCTCATGCATATGCAGAATTCTCCTGTTCCACTGGCTGCTGATAATGTGCTATATAGATTGTGTAACTAGACAGGTTGGTGTCTCAAGTTCATCTTTGCTTTAATAGTGTGACCTTGATTACTGTCATATACAGTTGTCTACCTCACAAACAGCATTATATTCACTTCCGCTTATGAGATGTATTTTTACTGGCACAGTATGAAACTAGCAAATTCTATCCATCAATCCATCCGCAACCCCTTCTTCCCATTTTTGCATATGGGGTTAGGGTGTCACTTCAACAGTGACAATCATCTTCAGCCAAGGTTTACACCGCCAGTTGGTTAGCCTTGCACGGTAGTTTATCCAGACCACTCACTCACATACACACACACTTGCACCTATGGCCAATCATTTAAAGTGACCAGTTCAACTATTGCATGTGTTTGGAATGTGGGAAGAAATAAGAGGACCCAGAGGAAACCCACATGACAACAGGGAGGATATACAGACTCTGCACATAAGGCACCACAGCTGAGAATCAAACCAGAGAACCTCTTGCTGTGAGGTGAGAATGCTAACCGTTGCAGCACCATGGTCACCCTAAACAAATTCTATCATTCTCAGGGAAAATACATTTTTGGAACACACTGATTACATAATTATATAGCTGCAATATCTCATAGCTGTAGTGCGACTTCTCCTACAGTCCATGACTTTGATACTGTGGTTTTTAAGATGTGTACCTATGTAGGTAGGTGTTTTGATTCCAGCTGTGGGTGTGCCTTTACCTCCTCATACTGTATAGACTACTCTTCAAATACATATATGATGTGTAGCTATTCAGTGTTATTGTGCCTTTGCCCACTTTTAGCATAAGATCCAGCAAATTAAGAATGATGATGTCACCCATTCAACTGCGCACTGTCACAGTTGTACAGTAACATGCCAATCTCTCATTTGTGATCTTATATAGTTAGCTCAAATCCAGCCATTACTGCTCAGACAACATTGTGTCAGTCTTACTCTGACTGTACATGCTACTAAATCTGTGGTCAAGCACATCTGTTGTGTACACATATAGATGTTGATTCCTCTTACAAAAAGCTATGATAATTTCTCGCATACTGATGCTTTTATTCAGAGTAATGATGACGTGATTACTTTTTCCTTACATAACATTTGTAGCAAGCATTCTTCTCTGGTGCAATGGAATGAGACATTATTTTGTATGTTGTTGCCTTGCTACAACAACTGCAGCAGTAACATGATGCAACGCCTTGAAATACTGACACATCTGACAATTGTAGTGTCATTTCTACCGTGGCACATTCATTCTCTTCAGTATCATGTATGTTATGTAGTCAAGTGGTCAGGTGTTCAAAATTTATGTTCAGTGACTGCTAGCACTGTGTGACCTCATGCTGTAATGCACGAGTGGCATCCATCACAGTTATATTATCATATATTATATTATTATATAATTATCATTTAAGTGGATTAAACTCTGCATCACAGCTATAATGTGCACATTTACAGTGGGAGATGCCTCCCCCATACATTTTATCCCAAAGAGATTGTTTGCAACACAATCATATGATGTAATGACTTAGCAGAGGTGGAGTGTCACACGTGTGTGTTAAGACTTCCACTGGAGCACTTGTGTTTTATCCGCATATCATTAGTCAGTACACTTACATAGCTTGTTGTTCAATTCCTGAAATGGGGAACATTATATGGATGTACTGATGTTACATTAAAATAATTGTATTTAGTTATTTGTACCCATTTTTATATCAGACAATGTCATATAATCACATGGGTAGCATGACAGTGAAACGGTTATTTGGGGCACATCGTGCTGTGAGTGATACTGTGGCATGTGCATCGAGTACTGCTTTATATAGCATACCTACACAGAGAGAATGTGGTTCAGTTCTGGCTTGTGTGCTTACCACACAATGGAATCAGGTTGCTTGAAAAGAAGCATTATTCCTGAACTGCTTATTGTTGTGTGAACAGTAATGTGCATAGCTCTTTTTCAGCATTCTGCATAAATCAGATTGTTGACATTATAACTGTCACTCCCTTCTTACTTCACACATTGATTTTGGATCTTTGTGACAATCTCCTTTGCTATCTCGTGTGGCACATGCAGTCATTTCAGTGATATGTAGAGACACTTTCATAAGCAGGGGTTTGAATCTGGTAGCATCTCTCTGACAAAAAGCAGTGACTTAGACACCGGAAATAGTTATGGCACAGTCAGAGGGACACCTTTTTAAGGCATTTACCTAGAAGTAAGGGCATTCATACCCTTTATTACAGGAAATTACTGTTAAGCCCTTCAAGGGTGTTCTTTATGACACAACCAATATATGTTTTCTGCTGCATCCATGACTGATATGCATTTCTCTAACATCCGTCCTGGCAAGTGTTTGAAAGTAACATGTGAATGTTTGTTATATCATTCATTGCTCATAAGCATTACTTATTTCTGAAATAATTATGCTTTGTATTGCATGTATGTATCCAAACATTTCTCTACTACTGCAATTCTGTTAGTCACACTGTACAGCTTAATGGCAGAAGCTGGCTTACATGAAAGGTTTCTTAATGTATAGCACGCTGCCACATCATAAGAAAGTGTAATTGATGTGCCATTTACTAATTGAAAACTTGAAATCATGAAATGTCTTCTGATCTGTGTTTTCATTTATCACTTATGTATGTGGAGTGTTATTATATTACCATTTAGCATTTACATAACTATACAACACATGCTTATCCGTTACATGTTTATAGGTGATAAACCCCTTTCCTGTGGGTGCCAGTAATATTTTTTACAAAAAAATAAAAACGTAACACAGCAGCTGTAAGGTTCATTTGCTCTTGTGTATACATGCTGAAGTGGAGAATACAGCAGTGGTGTTGGCTAGTGTACATAAATTCCCTGCATCTACATCTCATATACTGTCATTGCAGTCTTTGCATTTATCCCATAGTGCATCTACTGTCCTTGTTAACTGCATTTTATTAACATGTACAGTGGATATAAAAAGTGTACACACCCCTGTTTAAAATGCCTGGTTTTTGTGATATAAAAAAATGAGACCACAATAAATCATTTCAAAACTTTTCCCACCTTTAATGTGATCTATAACCTGTACAATTCAATTGAAAAACAGACAAATCTGGTAGGGAAAAAAATATAAAAAATAAAAAATGTATAATACACTGGTTGCATAAGTGTGCACACCCTTAAACTAATACTTTGTTGTGTGTTCAAATCATGAAACTAATACTTTGTTGAAGTACCTTTTGATTTAATTACAGCATTCAGTCTTCTTTGGTACACAGCTGCCATCAATTAAAGAGGAACTGATTAACCTGAAAATAAAGTTCAGCTGTCCTATTTTCTTGACATTTACTCAGTTGTCTGCTACAGCAAAAGCCATAGTTCGCAGAGAGCTTACAAAGCATCAAAGCGATCTCATTGTTGAAAGGTATCAGTCAGGAGAAGGGTACAAAAAAATTTCCACAGCACTGGATATACCATGGAACACAGTGAAGACAGTCATCAAAAAGTGCAGAAAATATGGGACAACAGTGATTCTGCAAAGAACTGGACATCTTTCCAAAAAATTATGAAAAGACAAGATGAACACTGGTCAGGGAGGCTGCCAAGAGACCTACAGCAACATTGAAGGAGCTATAGGAATGTATTACATGTGACAAAAATCTCCCGTATTCTACATATGTCTGGACTATGGCATAGGGTTGCAAGCCAGAATCCTTTTCTTAGACAGAAAAACATCCAGGCCCAGTTAAAATTTGCAAAACAATACATCAAGTCTCACAAAAGCATGTGGGAAAATGTGTTATGCTCTGATGAGACCAAGGATGAACTTTTCAGCCACAATTCCAAAATGTGCGTTTGGTGCAAAAACAACACTTCACATCATCAAAAGAACACCATCCCCACAGTGAAGCATGGTGGTGGCAGTATCATGCTTTGCAGTTGCTTTTCTTCACCTGGAACTGGAGCTTTAGTCAAAGTGGATGGAATTATAAACAGTTACAAATACCACTCACTTTTGGCCCAAAACCTTAAGGCATCTGCTTGAAAGCTAAAGATGAAGAGGATTTTCACTTTTCAATATGACAATGACCACAAGCATACATCCAAATCAACAAAAGAATGGCTTCACCAGAAGAAAATTAAAGTTTTGGAATCCCCCAGCCAGAGCCCAGACCTAAATCCAATAGAAAATCTGTGGGGTGACCTGAAAAGGGCTGTGAACAAGAGATGCCCTCACAATCTGGCAGATTTGGAGAGCTTTTGCAAGGAAGAGTGGGCAAATATTGCCAAGTCAAGATGTGCCATTCTGATGGATCTTACCCAGGAAGACTGAATGTTGTAATTAAATCAAAAGGTGCTTCAACAAAGCATTAGTTTAAGGGTGTGCACACACAACAAAGTATTAGTTTAAGGATGTGCACGCTTCTGCAACCAGTTTATTGTACGTTTTTTATTTTTTTATATTTTTCCCCTAACAGATTTGTTTGTTTTTCAATTATATTGTACAGGTGTTAAGTCACATTAAAGGTGGGAAAAGTTTTGAAATGATTTATTGTGATCTCATTTTTTTATATCACAAACACCTGGCATTTTAACAGGGATGTGTACACTTTTTATATCCACTGTATATCAAATTTCCTCCCCTTTGTTACACTGCAACTTTAGCTCCCTCTCACATCTTTTGTTAGCATGTTTATTTATTGTGCATAAGTCAAGTATTGTCATAGAAATTAATTACGAGTACATTAATATGCCATAATTTATGTTACAAATGTTTCTTTGAGACTTCAGCACATTTCCCTGTGGTATCTGACTACATTTTGCCCATTTCACTTCAGCTCTTAATTAATTTTGCAGTGCAACCAATGTTATTTGTGTACAATTCTCTCATTTTACTTGCCCTGCTTCAGAATTCTTTCACGTATTTGCCCTTAGTATCTGTGGGTTACAACACATGCTTGTATATTAGGTCTGCCTATAAACAAGCATTTTCTTTATATTATATTTTGTGCTTGTGCTTTTGCCAACACCCTTCCATGACCATGCACACTGTTGCTGCCCACTAAAAGGTGCTTGCAAATTATAGGCATAATAAGCAGCATGAATATTCGATAAGCGCTAGTGCATGTCACACTAGCGCTCTTAAATCATGTAGGCTTGGAGAAATACTAGGAATTGGTAAATGCTACATAAGAACAGGATAAAACAAAACTGAAAAATTAAGTTTTCCTTGGATATTTTGGATGGAGACTATTGCATGTGGATAGGAAAGTAGCTAATCAAGCAAAGAGAAAGGCATACAGACATTCACACAGGCAGCTAGTCAGACAATGATACAAATCATGTAAGCTCTGGTGGGTAATTCCATAGTCTTTAAGGTGATAAAGGTCACTGCTCATTAACTGTAGAACTTGTACTCCATAATATAGAAATGTTGACTGCTCTCACTTTATGGATAAACACTTTACTTGTACTGTTGGATTTTTTGAACAATCTGCAGTTGCTATAATGTTGAATTTTGGTTAAGTGTACAGTCACTGCCCAACATGTGGATCAAAGGATTGTTTTTTTTTCTCCTAAAGTTTCAGTGGAAGTATTGGATTAGGATACTTATGGAAAGAGCGTTCGTAGGCGTACAACCACCATTTTCTGGCTGAAGAGCCATGTGAACAGCTGTAGTGCATTCCAGTTATGCTGCTCACATGTTCGATTAACTACATTCGCCCTGGAAAAGGAAAGGCTGACATATCTCTCAACATCTTAGCCGAAAAAGTCTGGACAAAGCCAAAAATAATGAGGGACAAAGCCACAAAAATAGGGATACATTTTAAATATTACTCTCATAAACTTATAAGGTTGCTAGAATAAAATGTATTGTGTTATCATGTATTTTCTGAAAGATATGAATTCTGAAACTCAAATGCCTATCATTATTTAGTGGTCCGTCCTCACTGATTTGCCACAAAAATCCAGAAAACCACAATTTTCTGAGGAACAGACTACAAATATGAGGCAAAAATCTGGACATTCTGTGAAAATCTGGACAGTTGAGACGTACAAGACCATTTTGATGAAAGGCAAGTACCTGGGTGTAATTTATATACTTAATCTGGCAAAAAATACTATATTTTTGCCAACGGCAACTGCCATGCTCTGAATACAGCATATTCACCAATATGTGGTAGACAACCATCTTAGACTTGACAGCCACATCAGGCTGTGCAGACTGTGACACTTCCATAAACACTGATGTTGAGATAGTCCTGGAGTATTGTACTCATTTCAAGCAATACAGCAAATTCTAGATGGGAAGATAAACTGGTGGAAAGTAATGAAACACATGCACATTTGTTATAACATGGAGCAATGTTCTCAACAGAAAACAAATGTCAGCTATTCTTTTGCTAGGGGACTGTAGAACATAGCATCAATATGGCAGTTGCTTCCTTTTATTTTCCTGAGGCTTTAGGCAGTGATTTTAAGTAACCCATTCCTAAATGAAATATTACTTTTTCATCAGAAATTATGTTGGTTTAATTTCATAAATATATATAAATATATATATATATATATATATATATATATATATATATATATATATATAAATCTATGCCTCCTATTATATAATCACTGTTTATTTTAATGAAATGAAAATTTAATTCCTCCAGGATATAATATGGGTTAACTATTCACACCACAATAATTCTTAGAAACCACACTATCTTTCGACACAAAAATAGACAGGATTACTTTTCTAGCATGTTAGATTGTCACAGAAAATGTCACGCTTAAAATGTCTTCACAGAATATAAGACATTGAGTAATGTACTATAAAAATGTGATTGACAGAGATTGCAGTGCCCTTCTAAGGCACAGCAACTCATTCACAAATCATTAAGTCACTATTTAAAAATAATGCAACAGAAACGTGATGGATTACAAAAAATTACAAAGCTGCAATTGTTTATATAATAAGAGGCTGTACAAATGTCTTTAATAAAGGACATGGCACAATTCTTGGAAAAAATAATTAGTGTAGCATTTCTTTTTTTGCTACCTTCAGTCCATATTGAGAAAGTACATCAGTTGGTAAAGCTGTCCTGATATCTAGTGAATGGTCCAAGACAAAAGATCATAAAGACACTGAGATAAGACAAGGATTCTGAAGGAAGTGAGATAAGGAAAATGAGAGTTCTATGAAGAAAAGTGATAGACAGGTGCAATGGTTTCTCTTATGTAAGACAATTGTGTTACAAAGACTGTATTTCTGTTCTCTATCATTCCCAGCTACACTGACACTTATGTGGAAAACAGGTCAAGGTATTTCTGACTCTGCTAATAATGCTTTGACATTTCTTTGAGAAAATCTTCTGAAATAATATACGTCTATATCTGTACTTTTTGTCACTATGAAACCTTTCAATACAATGTTTGATCATGACAGGGCAAAGAAAGCAACCGTACTGACAGTGAGTCTCCCCAGTCAGCCTATCCAGTGGAAATAAGCGTCCTGCTAATACAGGGAGAACTTACAATTTCTCTCTAAATGGAAAAAAAGACAACCATGTTCAGTCTTTATTGCAGATAGGTAAGGGTCTCTCTGCTCCATCATCTGAAGCCATTAAATAAGATGAACCACCACCAACATCAGAATTACCAGTCTCCCATGGATTCTATGACATGAAATTTTCAAGAAAGAATAACATGTTAAAACAGTTATGTTTAAGAAGAAACTGAAGAGGTTTGTCTGACTGACTCATAACATACTAATAAGGTGCCTAGCCCATGGTAACAAAACTGCACTGAGGAATAGAGGTTAATTAAATAAGACTCACATTTCTGTTTGACTCCTGATGTCTGAAACTCTAAATAAGTCAGTAATTATTTATTTCCTAAATAACTACATTTAAAGTTTTTGTTTAAGATTCACTTATTGATGCTTCTGAAGACTAGTGCCACATTAAATTATAAAAGCACACTATATATACATTTAATTATTTGTACAACCTGTTTGACAATTATAAAGCAAGAGATGTCATTAACTTGATCTCTTCTTTCTTCGTTTAATTGCAGTTTACAAGTATGACTGTCACTGTTCCATCATATTTTATTCCATAATCATTCATGGCAGGCATGTTTTTTCCCCATCTTGCATTTGATCCCCCATGTCGTGTCTCCATGGCAATGCTTCTCTCAGTTAACATTACAGACCTACATTTCCCGGTTAACAGGCCCACTGTCATTAGTTGGTTACACAAACAAAACATTTTTATTGCAAGACAAGTAGAAATAAATGTTGCAAAACTTGGTACACACTGCAAAGGTAAGGTATGGGATAGATTCATTTTAAGGTGCCAAGCTAAATTTTCAAAATATGTAGGTGTACTATGCATGTAACATAGATAAAGTGATATTCCACAGCTTCACACATCACAGTGAGGGTAGGTAGCTATGCTCCATTTTCCTGCACCACCATATCTAATACGACTGGTTTGTTTCTTGCCCTCTTATTGATTTATTTTGCGTCTCTCGGCTTTTCCCAGTTAGGGGTCGCCACAGCGGAACTCCGGTACGCTAATGATTGGTAGTTGATTTTTATGTGCCGAGTTACCAGCTCTGATGCACAACCTTCAATGAATCCATTATAGAATTTCTACTTACAGTTCTTATCAGAGGTAATTTAATACCACACTGGATTCTTTGATGGCCAAAGGCAACATAAGCTCTATGCCACCAGCAGCAATTTCACAGAAGCAAGATGCCTGTCAGCACCACTGGCAATCTGAAAATGGGAATGGACTTGAGCTATCAGTAGGTCTGGCTGAGGGTATAAATGAAGAAGGTGATGACCAGCTATTGTATCAAAAGAGAGGATTTGGGAGAACCTCCTCTCTGTGTGATCTCTGGTAGAAATGAGGAACCTTACAGATCATTTCAGGGTTACCAAAGGGGTGATAATGATTCCCTGAAGTCACTGTACTAGCTTATCCAACAACTACAGCAAATGAAAAACCACATTACGTTTGCAGATCCCAGGCTCCATGGTCATTGCTACCCACTTCATCCCTCATATATCGGGTCTAGTACAGAGTGACATTTGAAGTCTACCAAAGGAGTCATGGGGGTTTACACAGTAAAGGGTTATGTCTAAGGCACTAGTAAATAGAAAATGGGGGCTTATGGATATGTGAGCATGGAAGCCATGGAAGCAATAGCCTGAGGCCACATTTGTCCAAGGAGGAATGCATTAAAGTTAAAGATGTCCATCAAAACCACAAAATATGATTAATAAATTAATATAGTCTTGACACATATCTGGAGACTCAATCAAATACATCTCCAGGGGAAAAGGCACCTAGTAGAATCTACTTTTTGTTAATTTCTTATTCATTAGTAAACAGAACCAATGGTATTAATATTACTTTCTGACAAGTGTCAGACCATGACTGTTTGCTTTGACAACCCCAGTGCCTTGTAAAATACAATCATGGTCTGATACTTGTCAAAAAGTAATATTATTAAAGAAAAATGCTTTTTAAATGTGATTAACTCTGGAAAGAGTCTTAAAAGCCCTGCAGCAATGAATATCATTTTTGCTAATTACCATTGTCAGCTGCCTGCCAAAGTTTCTTTATCTACCCACCCTCATTCCCAATACTATGTATAGCTTTACAAAAGAGTTAAATCTGCTTAGAATGAAAGAGGATAAAAATGAATTATTTCCCTGTTTTTGTAGCTATTTACCATGCCCTCAAGTCAGCACCTCTAGCTAGATAGTGGTTGTTTCAGCTTCTACACATTCCTCCAGATAGAAATTACTACACCATGTTCAAAGTTATCTTTGCTAATACTACTCCCCCAGCCCTGTAAAATTCAGCAGATGTGGTAAAATACTGATCTCTTTAAGTAAGAAATGCTGAAACTAAACTGTATGCCATAAGTGGTGAGAAAACAATGCTGTTGTAATTGCGGATTGCCTTAGTCAAAAGTAGAGTGAGACATGGCCATTTAAGAGCCTCAAATTCTGTCACTCAGCTTTTTGAAAATAAAGAAGACCCTACAATGGGTGCATTAACTGTAAAAAGAAGTATGATTGTATCATTTTGATGTGTTAATGGAACTCCATAGTTGCTTCCAAAGTCACACATCAATGTATTGCAGCCACTACATTGCAATACTTTACAGGCCTGAGTAATGACTTCTGTACTAACAAACACAAATGCATGCCATGCCTTCCCAGTAATAAAATAGTACCCTGTGGGTAAAGACTTCATTTTCTGCCACCATATTTCTTTGAACTAGTGAGTCATTAATCCATTCGAAATTAAGCATCTTTGCAAATAATTGAATGCAAAGAAAGGGATAAATAACGCAGCTGAAATGTTTAACATAAACCAAGAAAACACTGAGCCATGCCAGAAGCAGTCACTTTGTAGTTTAATTATAAGATAAAAACAAACCACATAGAGTATGTTGCCACACCTCGTGTTCCTCCTTCACAAAAAAAAATAACATGAATGCAAAGAAAAGCTGAAATGTCTACCATAAACCAAGAAAACACTGAGCCTTATCAGAAGCAGTCCCTTTGTAGTTTACTTGCAGTTGGACTGCTTCTGGCATGGCTCAGTGTTTTCTTTGCAGATATTTGTTTATTGCTCACAAGTGAACATTTGAAGTAAATCTCAAAATTGCATGATGCATTGGGAAATTTCCCATTTTCTCTGGGATGAAAGTAAATATGCAGAAACATAACTGTTTCATTGTAATATAGCAGCATCCTTTACTAACCTCATGCATACATGGAACAAATGTTCTGATCTTACAAGTCTCATTTAGCTTATCAGTGTAATTTTTATGCTATTATGTAATGACCTATGTGTTAACATTCACGCTTGAAGGACTCAATATTTATCAATTATTAGCTGTATTAATACTGAGAATCATTTTCCATGTGCTATATAACACATGTCCAGATTTCATCCTCATAAAAATGACTGCATAATCTGAAAACTCTCTACTCATTTCATTTGGAATGGTTAGAGAAAGAAAAATATTAGCCATAACTTAAAAAAATTATCTCAGAAGAACAGATAATGGCCTATATTTTACTGAAAACAGTGAACAGTTCCATACCTCTCAACCTCTTAGAGCAAGAAATCTGGACAAAGCCATTAATAAAAGTGGGGCAAAGGCCCAAAAATAGGGACAATTTTTAAATATTGCTCTTACAAACTTTGAAAGCTGATAGAATAACAGATTTTGCATTAGTATGAATTTTCGGAAGGGTATGAAGTCTAAAACTCAAATGTCTGTCGTTATTTTCTAACTTCAGTTTGCAATGATTTGCCACTAATTTGCCAGAAAACCACAATTTTATGAAAAATGAAGCAAAAATATAAGGCAAAAATCTGGACATTCTGTGAAAATCTGTACAGTTGAGAGGTATAGTGAACACCATCTTAAAAACAACATATTTCCTTGGTAAATCTATTCCCTACAACATTCCCTCATTTCAAATAAATAGCAATATAAGACTGCAGTGGTTTGGTGATCTTACTCAATCTATGTCAGACAGCTCTTCATTTTACCTTTTTGTGCATTTTTTCATTTTGTTTGGACTTCCAAAGCAGGATGGGACATGCGGGGTGGAGACATTTCCAAATTCAGACACATACTTCCCAATTTCAAATGTAAGAAATTCTTTCATATAAATCACACTTTGGTAATAAAGAAGCAGTAAATTGCAAGACAATATCACATAAGGGCCACCATATAAAAGCAAAAAAAAAAAAAAAAAGAAATATTGTCTCAACTTAGACATGAGCACATATTTCAAGAGTATCATTGGATCTTAGTTTACAATGGATATTACACACCAGTCCATAATCTTAGATTGGGGTGAGCCAATTCTGCAAGCAGCCTGGGATTTAACTTTATAACACAAATGGCATTTGCAAACTAGTTGAATGTTCTGCAAAAAAGGCAAGACTTTAACAGTTTCATAGTGAATGCACTAAGTTTACAACTTATATTGCTTTCTACTGTTTTTATATCAAAGTATGACTCTAGGATTTGAGTTCTGAGTATGATAAACAGACATGAATCCAACATCTGTGTTGTCTGGGGCAATAGTGTACAGCTGGTAAATGGAAAGAATCCCACAATATGCTATTTTATATCTCATTTTTAATCACACGTACACAAAAAACTAGAACAAAATCTGATTTAGCTTTGATTTCTTATTTCAGTACATGGGATTTATAGAGCCAGAAAAAGCTAGTCATTTCTTTTTTCCTCATCCTGTTTTTTACATTAATGGCAACCTTTGCCCTAGTTTTCCTTTGTCTCCTCCTAACCTTTCTGCCTTTGGTGTTCTCTTTGTATCTTCATAATTTCACTGTCATGTTTTCTTCACTTTTGCTATAGTTGATAGTACTTTAAGACCTACATGCTTAATAAGATGCTCATGAAATTATGCTGATTTTATTATACTAACTATGCCTTTATAGTTGTCAAGTTATACGTGTGTGTGTGTGTGTGTGTGTGTGTGTGTGTGAGTGTGTGTGTGTGTGTGTGTGTGTGTGTGTGTGTGTGTGTGTGTGTGTGTGTGTGTGTGTGTGTGTGTGTGTTAGTGTAGCTATCTACCTGTATACATATATATATGGTTTACCATCATAATTTCTACAATGTTTTGTGTGAGTAATCACTTACTCGAAAAACATTGTCAAAATTGACATTAGCGAATGAGCATAACAACGAATTAAAAAAATGTCAACAGTTCATATTCAAACTGTTGGCATTTTTTTGAGCTTACCTCAAAGTCCGGTGCCATTCAAAACATGTTTAGCAGGTGGGCAAGCCCTCTGCACCCACCACGTGGGAGGCTGCACCCCCCTACACCCCCACCAATTATATATAACTAACTCCGAGGATGCACTACAGTGAAGGATGCCAAACTCACAAAAGTGTGAATGCACACTGGCATTCACTCATTTGTGTCTTCGGCACCTTTTCGTAACATTTGCATTCGCAATTTTGGAATGTTGCAGCACTCCTTTCACAAATAATCACTAATCACTCAGATATCCACCAGTCGACCATATGACGGTAAACCCATATATATATATATATATATATATATATATATATATATATATATATATATATATATATATCTTACCACTGAAAAGGATTTCTATTAAGCAGTCAGTGGGTACTTGCTTCTTAGGCAGAACTTGATTGTGTGAGAAAAACTCAGGCAGAGCATGTTTCAGGTAATTGTTTAAATGTCACAGTTTGCACAAAAAGGATGTTGCATTTGCATTCTTTAGCATATGGCTTCATTCCAGAGCTTTCAGAAATAAAATGAGTTCATTAGTCAAATTTGCATTTTGAAAATGGAGGTTTATTATCAAAGATAATTAAAATTAATTTTTCCCGTAACATACAGGGAAAAGTCAAGAAACAAAACTGCAAATTATTCAGCAGATTCCAAAATCCAGTTTGCATTCAGACTCTGAAGTTCAGTTTATAATTGTAGCTTGTCCTTTTTCAGGATTTTCTAAAGTACATGACAGTATTTACACAATTTAGTTTTATATCTTCAAGAACTCCTTTACATCCAACAGGCGTGATAACACCATTAGTCTTAAATATAAAACCTATGTACCTCTCAACATATGAAACATAAACAGCCAAACAGGACCACCACGCTATAACGCATCCATCAATAAACGTTTATTAAAACGATAAATTAAAAGGATTAGCGCTTTTGGGCTTAAAATAGCCATTCTTCAGATCCAACAACTTAAAATCACACTCCTGTTTAAAAGAACGTAATGAGCCAATGAAAATGGGGCTGTGGAACTTTTGGTTCATTACGCATTTGTAAACAGGAGTGTGATTTTAAGTTGATGGATCTGAAGAACGGCTAGTTTAAGCCTGAAATCACTAATCCTTGTAATTTATTGTTTTAATAAAAGTTTATTGGCTGATGCATTATAGTGTGGTGGTCCTGTTTGGCTGTTTATGTTTCATTCTTCATTGTTTCTGCGTTATTGGACTGTTTGTGTTTCTGGGCTTCACTATTTTGACATTTACCTGTCAATATATGGTAATCTAAGTTTTCCTTAAAAATTAAAAATATGGCAAAACTTCTTTTCCTGCTTCAGATTTATGCAGAGCTTCTCTCAAGTGGACAGCTATTCAAAGACTAGAGGCACTTGTGTATAGAGGCACTTGTGTATAAACTTTAGGATACAGCCTCCAAATTATTTCAAAGACTAGAGATACTTCTGTATATACTATAGGACACACAGCCTCTGAATCTTCTCAAAGACTAGAGGCAATTGTGTATATACTTTAGGACACCTCCAAATTATCTCACAGCTATTCAAAGATTAGAGGCACTTGTGTATATAATTTAGAACACAGCCTCCAAATTATCTCAAAGACTAGAGATACTTGTGTATATACTATAGGACACACAGCCTCTGAATCTTCTCAAAGTCTAGAGGCACTTGTTTATATACTTTAGGACACACATAGCCTCAATATATGGTAATCTAAGTTTTCCTTAAAAATAGGGTAAAACTTCTTTTCCTGCTTCAGATTTATGCAGAGCTTCTCTCAAGTGGACAGCTATTCAAAGACTAGAGGCACTTGTGTATATACTTTAGGACACAGCCTCCAAATTATCTCACAGCTATTCAAATATTAGAGGCACTTGTGTATAAACTTTAGGATACACAAGTAAGAGCAGCACTAAGGAAAATGAAGTCAGGGAAAGCAGCAGGCTCAGATGAGGTCACAGCAGATATGATAAAGATGCTGGTTGAGCTAGGGGAGAAATGGCTCCTGAGGGTACCAATTGCAGTGTGGAGAGAAAGGCATATTCCAGATGACTGGAGAATAAGCATACTCGTGCCAGTGTACAAGAACAAAGGGGACATCCACAACTGTGGACAGTACAGAGGCATCAAACTCCTACCACATTGCATGAAAGTTCTGGAGAGGATGATTGATAAACGGACACGCAGAATAGTAGAATGTAAGATGGGAGATGAACAGTTCGGATTCAGATCAGGATGCAGCACAATTGACCCGATGTTTGCTTTGAGACAGATACTTGAGAAGAAACTAGAGAAGAGGAGAGAGTCAAACTGGGCTTTCCTAGACTTGGAGAAAGCATATGGCAAGGTCCCAAGAAAGCTGATCTGGGCAGTACTGCAGTGGTTTGAAGTCCCAAAAACATTGGTAGAATTAGTACAGGCTATGTACAAGGACCCAGTGACTCAAGTACAAACAGTGTTTGGCCTCACTGAGGGGTTCCCAGTGGGAGTGGGTGTACACCAGGGTTCAGCTCTGAGCCCACTGCTGTTCATACTGGTAATGGACTACATCAGCAAACAGGTTGGAGGGGACAGATCAACAAAGCTACTGTATGCAGACGATGTGGCAGTACAGGCAGACTCTGAGCTAGAACTTCAGCAAAGGATAGGAGAATGGAATGCAAATCTGAAGGCTCATGGGATGAAACTAAGCACAGATAAGACAGTGATAATGACAGCAGATTGGGGAAATCAGAAGAAGCTGAGAATAGAGATAGATGGGAAGATAATGGAACAGGTAAACAGCTTCACGTATCTGGGAGGGGTGGTTGAGGAGAAGGGTAGTCTGAATGAAGAGGTCAAAGCTAGAATCCGAAGGGCTGCAGCCAAGTGGCATAGAGTACCAGGTGTAGTCTATGACAGAAGAATGCCAAAGAAGCTGAAAAGTAAGGTGTACAAGACAGTGGTGAGACCAGTACTACTGTATGGTACAGAAACCTGGGCAGTAAAGGCAGAATAGTTGAAGAAGCTAGAGGTGATGGAAATGAAGTGCCTGAGAAAGGTGGTAGAATGCACACTGCGGGACAGATGAAGAAATGAGGACATAAGAGCAGAAGCCAAAGTAGCTCCAATTGCAGAAAAGATCAAAGAAAACAGATTACAATGGTATGGGCACATGTGTAGAAAAGCAGAAGACAATCTGGTGAGGGAGATTTGGGACAGACAGGAAGAAGGTAAGAGGAAGCGAGGGCGTCCAGCAAAGAGGTGGATGGATTGTGTGAAAGAAGATCTGCGACAGTCAGGCATGAGTGTTGAAGAAGGCAGGAGAGTGGCACTGAATCGAGAGAGTTGGCGACAGTTAATACGATACCCCGACCCCATGTAAATGGGAAAAAGGGGATGATGATGATGATGATGACACATAGCCTCCGAATCTGCAATCTGCCTGCTGCTCTGGTGTTGTTAATTATGTTCCATCAAAATGTACCTGATATCTGTTTAAACTCACCTTCCTGCTCTTTGTTTCTATCTTAAAGTCAAAGTGCCCCTGTGCTTCCTAGCATCATTAGCCACCAAACTGTGATACCCACCAGCATAGAACCCTCCGTATGAAACATGTCAATCCATTCCATTTAGGTGACTGCAGCCAGGATAATGTCTAATTCAAATGATATAGGTCTGAAGGGTTAATGGTCAACCCTTTCTGTCTCTAAAGTCACCAAAAGATGTATATGTACCTGTAACAATTATAAGCTTCTTTCCTTCCTAACAAGTTAAATGTATGGGTAGGGACAGAGGGACGATTATTTTCATAATGAGGTACTGTCTTTTTATAGCTGAATAGTACTTCTCCATGGTGGTGAACTTTCTGATTAGTAACATAATGGGATGCTCCTCCCTGCCTACTGTCTGATAAATGTAGCACCAGATACAGTTTCTATGTTATACTGGTTTAAGTTATTTTTACCAGGAAACTCTTAAGAATATGTTATTCCTGAGTGCAAGCTTCTTTATTTTCCTTTATGAGAAATGGATAATGTAGTCCCTATTTTACCTTCAGAACATGATATGGGGCCCTGCACGGAAACGACCGTTTAAGAGCAGCATTGCAGCGCACCATGCATAGTAATGAAAGTGTGCTGCCTCTGCTCCTAAACAGACACGGAGCATGGATGAGTGCAGGGGGTGTGTCTGAGAGCAGAGCTCTCACAATACACATGCCCCTGCACTCAAGAATTGCTGTTCGACAATTACAATGAGCGAGAACACTCATAGGAGATTGCATCCCTCCCAGCTGTACAAATCTTCACAGAATGTCTAGCTTTTTCACCCATAGAGTTGGCCTGTACCCCATTTGTCCTGGGAAATCACTAGGATGATGTCAGGATTGAAGTTGTTAAATAATGGCATACATTTGAGTTTCAGACTCCAAATCCGTCAGAAACATTATATTAAAACAAATCCTGTTACTCTAGCAACTTACCTAAGTTTATAACAGCAATATTTAAAATATGTCCCTAGTTGTACTTCATTTTGTCAAGCTTTGTCTAGATATTTTGCATGAAGAGGTTGAGAGGTATGGGGGGTTGCTAGGATGTCTGCCAAATGTGCACATGCATGCAGGAATCCACAGCAATAAGTGTAATCTGTCCCTTCCTAGAGGAAATAACAGTAGAATTTCTTATTTTTTTTATCAAACAGATTAAATTTAACCATAGGTGCGCGGGTTTGCCCATTGTTTAGCTTCGCTTACTGTAGCTTAAATAGCACAAGAAGATAAATAGCAAGATACATTCAATTGAAACAGTACTGCAATAGTGTAGTGGTCAGAGCGTTCGCTTTGCGAGCAGTCATTTCTAGCTCAATCCTCACTATAATAAATTCCATTTTCCATGTGAGAGCAATATATGAACATTTTATTGCTGTATAACCTACTAAATAACATATATTTGTGAACTGGAGTACTGCATTAAGTGCAGATGTGAGGTGTCATTGTAATAATGTGGCAAAATCCACAGATAAACACAAGTGCCCATACAGTATATGTACACATGAATCAGGAATACTAAATGAAGTTATAATGTGTAATGACTGATAAATCCATAGAGTGTCCAAATCTACCACTTTCCCAAGACCCATGTTTCATTTCTGTCTAAATTAGTGTGAAGGTAAGCAGGAATAAACACTTTTAAGGAGTAATAAGTAGGTTTAAGCCTGTTTGAATGGGGGTAAGCAATACGCACCCAGGTTAAGCAATTTTGAAGCTAACTCTCAGTAAGCATATTTAACTGGAAGTTAGCATTGCTTACCATCACGCAAACCCGTGTTAACCCACTTACAACTGCTTAAAAGTGCCTTAATCACTCTGTATCCAACAGCCCCTGTTCTGCCCAGCAACAAAATAAACAGGCCTTGCAGGACCCTGTACACTATAGTCACAGCAGTTAACCAATAAGCCATCACAGCTATACATAAAACTGAGGTATACCCAAACAGATCCTCACTATAGCAAAATCACAATTTACATGTGAAAGAAATCTATAAACAGTTTTATGTTGTATAACCTGCTAGATAACATATATATGTGAAGTTTAGTACTGCATTAAGTCCAGTATGCTGTGGTGATACGGCGGTAGCATTGTTACCTCACAGCAAGATGTTCTCCCATTCGATTCTCTGCTGGCTTGGGAGGGCCTTCTGTGTGGAGTCTGCATGCCCTCCCCGTGGTTGGGTAGCGTTCAAAAGACATGCGTGCGTAAATGGGCATGCCTTTGTTGAAGGTTGGGTGTCGAGCTGGCACCTTGGCATTTCGTAAAAATCTACTGCCAATCATTAGCGGACCGGAGTTCCGCTGTGGCGACCCCTTACTGGGAAAAAGCCGAAAGACAAACAACAACAAGTACTGCATTAAGTCCGGATGTGAGGTGTCATTGTAATAAAGTGGTGAAATCCCCCAATAAACACAAGTACCCCATAGAGTGTATGTACACATGATCCATGGATACTAAACAAATATAAAACATGTAGTGAATGATAAATCAATGTCAAACAGCAAATAGTGTACAAATTTAAAAATAACCAATGCTAAGCATTGCACACCCCTGCTTATTAGGTGTAAGCAATGCGTAGCCCAGCTAAATCGATTTGCTCATTGGTATACCACTTTAAGCAATGCCAACCATAGGCAAGCAGGTTTGTCCATAGCTTAGAATTTTCAAAACCATCCAATCATGACAAAGTGCAGGAAATCGGCCCTATTTAAACCCCGCAGGTGTGAATACATCTCATAACTGGTTGTAGCTTCCTCTTGTAGGCACTATGGCTAGTGTTGAAGAAGGATCACTCTTCCGAGTGCAGCTCTGGGGCATCCAGGAGTCCAACGTCATGGCAGGACTCCTGGTAAAAAACCATGAAGAGAGATTGCTGCAGGGCCAGTAACAGGGTTCCCAATATAAAGCGGAAGCCTAGTACTGTCTCGCTCGTGACTTCACCAGTGCCACTGACATACCTCAAACTGGTGAGCAGGTCAGGCATCACTATGCTGACCTGAAATTGAGGAAGAGGGAGCTCTTGTGTTAGTGGATCCAAGAAGATAGGCAGTTGGGTGATGTCCCAGCAGTATGTATGTACTCATTCTACTACCTGTTTAATAATTGCCAGCTCATGTATATTATGGATAGGTATGGCTAAATATTCCTCTAATGTCTTTGACAGTGGCAGACGAGCGGGCTGTGAATCAGGAAGCCCAAGGCTGTAGGCTGCAGAGGCTGTGATGTGAGGCAGGTTAGTAATAATCTTGCATGTACTGTCATAAGAAATAAATCTAATAGTAGTAGAAAGTTAATTGCCAGTATAAAACCTGTATTGTGTATGGGATGTACTGAATAAACCAGACAATGTGGCAGGAAGAGACTCATATAGGTTGTATGTAAATAAAAGGTTAACGGCCTGGCAATAAAAGTCTAACTGCTGGACTGCTTGTGTTTACTCTGGTATCATATAGTAATGTAGTGTTGCATTCTCTTAATAGTACTGTCATATTAAGCACTGTTACCCACACTGTGCTACATAAATAAAATGTGTAGGAATGTCTGTATATGACTGTTGTAATCACAAGGTCATACTGTACAACTGAGGGAGACTTAGACAGAAAGCAGTGAAAAGATACACAGCAGAAGCCAAATAACATGCTCAACTGACATGTAAATGGTTGTATTTTTAGCACACACAACCATGGTTCAAATCCTGGGAGTGGTAGTAAGCTGCATGCAGAAACATACCCCTCAACTGTACAGATATAGTTAGAAAGTTCAGATAATTGGCTTAATTTTCCTGCCTGTCCTCCTGTCCCCCTGGCAAATCAGTGGGATGATCCCAGAAGTTTAGGCAGCAAATAATGACATACAACTGATTGTCAGACATCATAATCATCAGAAATATATCTATAAGAACAAACCTGTCACTCTAGCAACTCACCAAAATGCTATGAGAGTAATATGCAAAGTATGTCCCATCTCTACCCTCATGTTGTGAAGCTATGACCAGAGTGTGTGCAATAAGAGAGTGAGACGTATGTGCATAATAATAATGTGGAATCTGGTAATATGTGTGGCAACATTCAGGTAGTGTTAACAAACATTCCTTCCACAGGTCTGGCAGATAAGAAAACTGTGCCTGGAAATAAAAGACTGAAATCCTGGACTGGTACTGTTTAGTCTGGTATTGTATGGCATTGTTAGTGTTGCAGTTTCTCTGAACAATAATGTATTACTCATCACTGTCATCCACACTGTGCTGCATAATAAAACTGTCTAGGAATCCCTGTATAACAGTGTTGTAATTGACAGGTTAGATTGTAAAACTATGAGAGACTTATAGGCAGAAATCAGAGAAGATATACACAGCAATATCTAAATAGCACACTCAACTTTGATGTACACTGTTTTATTTTTAGCAGACACAGCCATGGTTTGAATCCTGGGAGTTGTAGTAAGCTGTATGCAGAATCATACCCCACAACTGTACACATTTGTCCAGAATGTCCAAATAATTGCCCCATATCCACTGCCTGTTACCCTGTCCCCCTGGCAAATCAGTGTGATGATCTCTGACATTTAGGCAGCATTTAATGACATATAACTGACTGTCAGACCTGTAAATATTCAGAAAATGTATATAAAAACTAGCAACTCACCAAAGGTTTATGAGGGCAATTGTAAAAATATGTCCCAGTTTCACCTGCATGTTGTTAAGACTTGCCCAGAGTGTGTGCAATAAGAGATTGAGAATTATGTGTACAACATCAACCAGGAATCTGGGAATATGCGTAGAAATAGTCAGATAATGTTAATAAACAATACCTCCACAGGTATACCAGGTAGGATGTGTATACTGCAGGTAAAACACAGTTCACGTATATGGTTGTCTACTATACCACTGTCCAAACTAAGGCCATAGGGTAATGTAATAATACCTGCAAGGTACAGATTACAGCACTGACAAAGAAAGTATTGACAACTACAGGGATATACAAGTTTTTAACTGACATCCTTCCACTCCACCCCCACCCCCCCCCGCCCACTATATCTGCAACAATAATATAAATACACAACTCAATGGGTATGTGTACAATTAAATTTACTGTTGGGACATATGTCCTATTGTTTGATAAATATTGAATTTTTTTTCTATGCATGTGCCATGTTGAAATAATCCCACATTGGTGGCAAGCTGCCATCAATGTACCTGCATGTTGTTGTAATGCCCAATGTGGTTCCATATATGCATGTGTTCTGTTTGCTATGCAACTGTTCCATATCTGGTGTTTTGGGTTAATGGGAATATCTATGCATGCTGTTATACCTAATCCTGAAATGTGTTGACTATTACTAACCCGCATGTGTTTTAAAATTGAAACACCATAGCATGTTTGGGAAGGCCGGGCACCCCATGGACCCACCTATAACACCTCATCTGGTCGTGGCACTGAGCACCAGCACATCTGGGGCCCACCTCGGGACCTCATTGTCTGCTGGTCCTGCACCACCTTCGGGTGGAACTGCCTCAGGGGATGGGACTCACCCCCCCCCCCCGGGAGTGGATGCAGACAGGAAACTGTCACTGTCATCAGGTCCGGGGTCTGGTGCATAGTGAGCACCACAGGGAGTTCAGAGATCAGCTACACCAGCTTGAGGGCTGCGTGGCACATCTAGAGGGTCAGCCTGCCCTTCCTACCCAGCCCCCAGCACAGCCACCTTCTGGGCTGTGAAGGTGCAGTGGTGACTGCCCATGGGTGGGGACCTAAGTCCCACTGTTTCCATTTGGGGGCTCATGGGCTTCTAACTTCCAAACACCCCTCCCCATCCAAGGTGTTTACCCCCACATGTGTCATATACCAACGCTGTGTGCTGTCTTGTCTATCTTGTCTGTCATCCTACCCAACCTACCTCCCCAAATATATCTACTATCCCTCCCCAACATTCCACTCTTACCTTAAAAAAAAAAAAGGGCAATCTGTTCCGAAAAAAAGCTCTCCCCATACATAGCTGCCCATTTCACACACATGTCCACTGGACACATGTAATCTGGTCTAATTGGCTTCACAACATATTATTGTTGTCCTCACCCCTCTCTGAGGGGTATGAGTGTCCAAATCTACCTACAAATCAGTGTATATGCACAACTGTTGCTACAGAAGAAATGGGCAGCTATGGACCTTCCCTACACCCATTCTGCACATCCCTAGCTATTTTCCCTACTGTCTTTCCCTCTTTGTGCCCCTTTTTCACCACTTTCCTATCAACCATTTTTCTTTTCTTTTAAAGAAATTAGCACAGGGGTAAGCACGAGTAAGCATTTTTAAGCAGCAGTAAGTGGGTTTAATCCTGTTTGCACAGGGGTAAGGAATGCCTACACCGGATATGCAATTTAAAGGCTAACTGAATGTAAAATATTTAACTGGAAGTTAGCAGCGCTTATGGTCGCACAAACCCACGCAAACCCACTTATAGATGCTCAAAACCACCTTAACCACTCTGTATCCAATAGCACTTGTTCTGCCCAGCAACAAAATAAACAGCCCTTGCAGGTCTTGAACCTAGGACACTGTATACTACAGTCACAGCGGTTAATGACTAAACCATCACAGCTATAAAGATAGTTGTTGTTTTTCTAATTTATCTGTCAGTACACATACTGAATAGTATTGAATGACTGCTATGACATCTACAATGGGGTAGTACATGTTAGTGATATTACTGTTGAATCACGTATGTTTGTGTGTGTGTGTGTGTGTGTGTGTGGGTGTGTGTGTGTGTGTATATATATATATATATATATATATATATATACATATGTAGATATATGTGTACATGTACATACACATATATATTCATATATATATATATATATATATATATATATATATATATATATATGTATTTATATACATCTGTATATTGCATTATATTTATGGCCATATATAGATCTATCTGTATACATATATATATATATATATATATATATATATATATATATATATATATATAGATTTATATATATATATATATATATATATATATATATATATATATATATATATATATCATATACATATGCATGGGTTCCTATTAGATTGTCAAAACTCAGTTTGTGCGAATATGAAATCATCGACACGTATTGCGCAAAATATGTAATCGGCGAACGTGCAAAACTGCGGAATTCAAAATGTTGAAGTGTTTTGATTGGCCCGTCTACGGTATAGCTCCGTAAGGTAAGTGTGTAATAGTTAGGGACCTTAGGGTTAGGGTGCGGGTTAAGGTAAGTGTATAGATAGGTAATGTGTGTAAGATTTAGTGTAGTGTTAGAAGTAGGGTTTTGTTAAATGTATTTATGTGTGTTATTTATTTTGTTTGGGTATCTCTCTGCAGGGGAAGTGTGCGGTAGTTACGGACCTTAGGGTAATGGAGGGGTTAAGGGTAGTGCATAGATAGTTGTGTATGTGGATTTTAGTGTAGGGTAAGAAGTTGAGTTTTGGTGCTTTACTTTAGGGTTAGGAGTAGGGTTTGGTTAGTTTATATATGTGGTTTATTTATTTTGTTTGGGTAGTAAGTATGTAGTGGGTGATGGGGTTGGCCGACTATGAACGTCTGATATTTTAAATTTCGCGGTTTAGTGCATTCGGTATTTTTGCAGTTCGAGTAATATGTGTGGCTGTTTTGGTATTCGATGTAATGGACTTTTGTTGATTTAATATAGACCCTATATATATATATATATATATATATATATATATATATATATATATATATATATAGATATGTATATATATATATATATATATATATATATATATATATATATATATATATGTGTGTGTGTGTCTATATATGTAGATATCTATATGGTTGGGAGGGTGGCCTAATGGTTATGGTGTTTGCCTTACAAACACAAGGTGCATGGTTTGAGTCTCACAAGGGATAATTGGCTAGGCTTTCAAGGGCAATTAGCTTAGTACTAACCTATGTAATTTAAACTATAAATAGGACATGCTGGAGGGACAGATTCATAACCCAGAGGCTCCCTTCACTCTGGAATAAAATCCAAGTCCAGGTTAGGCAGAGTCCCTCATTGACTCTCTTCAAGAGGAATCTTGATGAGTGGATGGGAGATTGTAGGTTTACCCCGGGTATCACTTCTGTGTCACTGTTAGACAGAGGCACAGTATACTAACCTCAAAAAAGGGCATAGCAAAATTAATTTAAAATGGGTGGCGAAAGACAAACACACTCTGGCTAGGCTTATAAATGCCCTAGGGTGTGTGTGTGTGTGTGTGTGTGTGTGTGTGTGTGTATGTATATATATATATATATATATATATATATATATATATATATATATATATATATATATATATATAGGTTTACTATCACAATGCCGACATCCACTTGCACGGCTATGAAGTATTCGAACAACAGATGTTCGAATACTTCATATTTCGGCAGGTGATGTGAGCTAACGTTACCATTGCGAATGGACTGTGCATTCGCAATTCTAACGTTCGCTCATGTGAGGGGATCGTGGTACAGTGTGGTTAGGGAAATACATCCCTTTCCTCACTGTAGTGCGATCTCGGAGTTGGAATATTAAGGTAGGGGGGTGCAGGGGGCTTGCCCCCCTGCATAACTGTGAGTTTAGGCTAGGTAGGTAGGTAGTTACGGGATGGGTGGGAGTGCTGTGTATTGCCGTAAATGTCGCGAGCGACATTTTCGACAATACACAGCTGTTTTCGACTTTAGGTTAATTCAGAAATGTTCATTTCCGATGTATAAATTTGACAATGCAGACACATTTTTTGCTGATTTTCGAATTTATGATAGTAAACCATATATATATATATATATATATATATATATATATATATATATATATATATATACATATATGTTTAACATATGTCCAGAACATGAGCAGAGTCATACCTCAGCACCAATAGTCGCAACCTCTTAGTGCAAGAAGATGTTATGTAAGTATTGCAGGTATAAATGTAGACTGTTGCTACTGTAACAGGGGTTGTCTTAACAGAAATCTTGTGTGTGGGAAGTCACATCTGATATTGACATGTACGCCATCAGTTACTGACAGACATCCTAAGATCATCATAGTACAGTACCACAGATATCACAGTAATGGCCCTGTGGAATACAGCAGAGGTATGACCAATAAATGTGGACAGTCTGGTCCATCCAGAGGTATACACAGAACCCCTTAGTGCAAGACGTGTGGACCATGCCTGACAAAGTAGATATTAGCCATGTAACTTGGTATATCATTTAAATTCTGAAATACATATGCTCACACAGTTTATTCATTCACACACCCCTGTCTGTCCTGACACATAACCAGAGGAGCAGAGGTCACAAGCTGACATACTACCCACTAGTTAGTGACATACATCTGTACAGCATCCCACTGCTTTGTCAGAAATACACAACAGTTATGGTGGCCCGGCAGCAGAACATCTGACAAATATCTGGACATAACATCACACTGTGTAAGTGCACTGAGCTACTAGGCATGTCACAAAGCACTGTGCAAACTACAGGCAGACTGCCACAACACTGGCCTACATTTCTTATGGGGGAATACACATGTACCTGAAAATATAACAGGCTCTACTGGCATGTAACAGCATGGAGTAACAGACATCTGTGTGAATATCCAGAACCAATCTGAACACAGCGACCGCCACATATGGTAAGTGCACTTAATATTACAGTATATGGACTGTCTGATCAACATCATCCTCATAATGGCCACTCGCACACTAACCCTACATATACTGGGCCAATAAACACTGTATTCTGATGCCTGACTGTGGTATGGGACATGTGTGGGTTTGGCCCTACAAACATGCAAGCCGATAGGGTACCATACACTAGAGCAGCATGCAACATCAGATAGAACAGGACCAAGAGCAACGACATCTACCACAGTCTGTACACAGGACAAAGTGCATATTCACAATACACACTCTGTCAACAATCACCGACCTCACTACTGTACGCACTACAACAGAATGTCCAGGTTTTGTCCTCAAATATAACCCCTACTTTACATAACATGTCTAGCAGTCTGATATCTCACTGGTTTGTTATCAGATATGATGTCAATAAATAATGGTGTACTGAACATACGCACCTCTTACTGAATGACATATGTACAAAGGTTGTCGGAGTTGTGGCTGGAGGCAAAAACACAGGGACAATATTGACACGTTGCTGTGATAACCTCATACATTTACTGGTGTAACAGGGTTTGTTGTGACATATGTCTTCTGAGGGATATGAAGTTAGTAACTCTTATGGCTGTCACCATGTACTGACTGCAATTCTCAGGCTATGTCACTGCATTTCTAAAGATAGGTCATCTGTGAGTAATGCGACATACGTAAGACTCCAAACACTGGCCAGTCTGTAGATAGCCCTACAGGTGGGAGTTTCCTCGACCACATCACACTCTCATGACAGGTATTAAATCATGCAGACCAGGCATATCCTCACAAACCCTGTTAAACCAACATTACTTCAAATGTAGAAGAGCAAGACTTACATTCTGTATTCATACCTGGAACATCCCCCTCTTGTTTGTTGGCCTGTCTCCACAGTGTATGTTGTAAGAGGTATATCCCACCACAGTCTGTGCCAAACATCGCCATGAAGTCCTGCTCACAGTGAATGAAAAGGGCCAACACTCACATGATGTTCCTATTTATAGGTGTGTGTTTCCATGCAGTTGGCTACTGGAATGTTTCCACAGCTGTTCCACATGCAATCAGCTAGTGGGGAACTGCAATTCATGCACAAGCCATCAGCTGATCATGAGCATCACTTACAAAACACAAGCTGCTGCTGCCTAAGCAAAGCAGGTGTACTTCTACACATCCAGCAGAGAGAGAGTGAGAGGGACAGACAGAGACAAAGTAAGAAAGAAGGGGGTAGGAGTGTAAAAGCTAAACATGTCTGTGTCACACACTTACCAGTACAGGGTTTCAAACCCCTGCCTGACTATGTATTGAAATTACATTTCGATGCAGTTATTGCATGCGCCACAGAGCTTACATGGTTGAGAACTGTCCAAAGGTATATTTGAAGGTGAGTGACATCAGCAACAGTGATAAAGGAGGGCTAAGGTAGGTGTAGTACATGTGCCTGTCCACAAGAACAGGCGTCAAGGACAACACAGCCACACTCTCTCAGGGACTCACACACATTGTCACAGTTGGCAGGGTCAGGATTATAATTTCTAACTAACTAGTTTGCTACACTACAGTATTACTAAGGTATTACTTGCAACACAGAGGTTATCAGGCTGATATATGGGCAAAGGGTATGCCAAGGTGACTGACATCAGAAGGCATGCTTCAGTAGGGCAATGGGAGGGGTAGTGAGTGTGAATGACTTCTAAATCATTAATCTCCACACAAACACACAGACACATGTTTGTCAGTACTGACATGCATGAGTTCATTGCTTCACAGGTGTGTAGTGGTTGACTGTGCCAGAAGGCTGTACAAGGCTAGACAAAGGGTATAACTTGGCATCAGGCCACATGACAATGGCCTGCAGTGTGGTTCAGGTGTGTAGTCTCTGGATTGGTCCACACAGGTGGGTACTGTATTCACCATCCACTCATTTGGGTTACTATTGTGGGTGGCCAGTGCTGTGCAATGCTTGCCATGTATGTGTTCTATATTCCATAAAATGGATGGTATCTGGGATGTGCACATGTCCTACATGCATGTTCTGTGACATGTGGAAGTGTACCTGGGGTGTCTGGGCATGTTGTCTGGACAGATTGTTATCATCTGATGTGGCATTCCTGACCTCATGTGGTGAGAACTGGCAATGGAACTCAGGTTGATCCTGCACCTACATTGACAGCATGATACAGGTATTCACTGGTGTTAGTGGCATCTGTCTATACCGGGCATGTGTATAAGGTATGATATTTCCTTTGTGGGTTACATTTGCTGACTCTACAATTGTTGCAGGCGTCCAGTGGAGAACATAGCAAAGGAATACTCTATGCAAGTATTTGCCTATTGTAGGGATGGAACAGGGTGCCATGTCCTCTGTAGTTCACTGCAATCACAGCATGCTTACTATCTGTGGGCAATATGCAGGGAACTACCAACACAGTGGTTGTTGCCTAGGCAAGTGTGTTTGTATATGAAACATAGGTGGAGAGTGTTCTCTGGGTAATACAAGGGTTGTCTATATTGTTCCCCAATCCATAATGTCACATGTAGGGGTATAGGTTCTCTACACCAGCCTCTCTGCTGTTTGACATCTGTTGTCCTTGTAGGTCCTCCATATAAGAAATTTGCAAAACCCACCCCCACAACAAGTCCTGTTATTACACAATCACAGCTACCTCCACACATAATACTGATGACAAATACACACACACGCAGTCTCACCATTGCCATGTCTGGGATTAGAACTCCTACCTAACTAGTACATCATACTATAGCATTACACAGTTATAATATGTGCCATGGAGCTTTCAGGGCTATTATTTCACCAAAGGTGTATTTCAAGGTGAATTACATCAGCAGACTTGCCAAAGTAAGGCAATGAAAAGTGTAGTGACTGTGAATGGTCTCAAAAGCATCGATCCATACACAGACAAACACACACAGAGTTTCACAGTTGCCATGTCTGGGATTAGAACTCCTAACTAGTATATCACACTACAGCATTATTCAATTTCAGCACACACCACGGAGGTTACAGGGCTACTCCTTCCTCAAAAATGCATTTCAAAGTGAATGACATCAGCAGGCTTGCCAAAGTAGGGCAATGGAAAATGTAATGACTGTGAATGGCCTCAAAAGCATTGGTCCCTACACAGACAAACAAATACACACAGAGAGTTTCACAGTTGCTATGTCTGGGATTAGAACTCTTACTTAACTAATACATCATAAGACAGCATTATCCAGTTACAGCACACACCATGGAGCTTAGAGGGATACTTCTTCCCCAAAGGTGTATTTCTAAGTTGATTACATCAGCAGGCTTGCCAAAGTAGGGCAATGGGGAGTGCAGTGTGTGTGAATGGGCCATAAACCATTCCTCGGGAACCAGACACAATACTCAGTAACACACAGGTTTACATTTAACAGGAACGTGTATACAACTGGTAGAGTAATAATGACTTGTACAGTCATGTTACACAGTTATTACAAGCACCACAGACACTATAGTGCTGAGGGATATCAGAAGCAAATGTCTACAGTGATTGACATTTGTGCATCATGTGGTTTTAGCCAATTGGATGTGTGCTGGGTGGGACAAGGCTCATGATGGGTAGCTATTTGTCACCGTCTGTCACTCTCTTTCACACATCTATGTATGTGTGAGTTTGGCCTATTATAGTGAGTTGTCCTTGGATATATGTGTGTATTCCTATCTGATGTGTGTGCAAAGCATGACTGGTGTGCAATGTGGAGTGTGTGCACAAACAGCTGCAACTATCAGATATGTATAGTCCACTGTTGTTGCCAGACTTGGGCTTCATTTCTAGCATGCCCAGCATGACCTTTCAGTATTTTGTTGTCAGACATGGGCTTCAGTTCTCTAAGTGTGGGAGCCTGCCCAGTATGACCTTCTGTATTGAATGTGAGAATCCATTCCTGGTAGGTTGTACTCCAGTGCAGGCTTTTGTGTTCTACACCTACAGCTAGCAACCTGTTTCTGCAAGTTATCTGTAGATTGGTTGACAATATGGGGTTACAATGGGCAAAGGATAGTGATATACTGTAACTAATTGTGTCTGTGCTGCTTCTGTTACATGGTTTTAGTATTAGCAGAGATATTCAGACATATGTACTATTTTACACTGTGATGTTTTATGTCAACAACTACTGACAGGTATACATATTTGCTTGCAGTAATTTCCTGGGAATCACAGGATGAATGAAGCTGTGTCCAGTATTGTGGTCTGCAGCCTACATATTCTTGCACAATCATGCCATTCTAGAGGGGGAGCTGCAGACACTTGCTGATGGGTCTGTGTAAATGGTTCAGCACCTTGGTACTGTGGTGGCTGAGAATTCCATGCTTGGACATCCATCAGTGTGATAGTATGGCCATACCTCACAGCTGTACAGATTCACACAGGTTACCCAGAGGCAGGGCTCATATTTCTGGTAAATACCCCTTCACATCGTGGTTTACAAGCAGGTTTGTAGCTACCTGTTCCTGTGTTTTCAGGCAGGGATAGTATGTGCACACTTCTGAGTTTCAGACTTCACACACTCCATGGCATCCATGCATCAACCCCCCCCCCCCGTTATTCTATCCTCTTCCAAACATTATGCAAATGTTATTTGATAAGTATCCCTATAGTTATCACTTCATCCCAGCAGTATTTAGGGGTTGGTCCACAGTTTATGCAGTAGGATAATGGTGGACATGCTACTGGGATTTGTCAACATGGCCTTGCATTTGGGTTCTGTGGACTATGTTATGCTGTTATTTGGGAGTCCATGAGATAACATATATACAGTATGGGTGAGACACAGGCCTTTGACAGATGACTGTATGGCATTTGGTAGTGATGCAGGCCATCTGTAGCAGGTATTGTGTCACTACTACAGTCCCAGGCTGCAAGCCACTATATCACCCTGGAGTGACAGGATAGGTGTGCAAAGTGTTAATGTCAATAGTTTCTGTCCTTATTGCTTGATTGGTGTGAATGCTGGCAGGGTGCTGCTTACAGCTAGGGACACACCTGCATGGAACACCTCTTCAGCATGCTGCATTCTGTGGGTATTCCCATACAGAGGTGGGGGTCATATCGTACTCATTCCCAACAGCAGGGATAAGACCTGTGAGGTACCTGTGGGTGATGGTGGGGTGAGCAGGGTGCATGTGTGCTATGGAAGCTACTTGCAGCTGACTCAGATATACATGGGGCATTCCACTTATGCTGGCTTGTGCAGGGACATCAGCAGTTTCTCAGCACTTCATACCTGTGCCTTTTGTGGTCTGCCAGTGTTTGTCCTGTCGACATCAGTATTCCATACTACACAGCCAACTAATGTGCTGCTAACCTGTATGTACAATTCCAAAGATGTGTCCATTTGACAGTAACATTTTATACACTCTCTGTCTAGGGTACTTCCTTCTGTGTACTGTTTGTATGTCTGGGCCCACATTCATGCCATGTCCATCTTTCAGATGGTGACAGCTATTACATTTGAACAATTAGTATGGATTACTGCTGGAATGTGTCTTGCTGGGATGCATTGTGTTTGGCACTGCAGTTGTGAGAACTTGGCCCTGTCATCAACAGTACTGGCCATTGGCCACCAGCACACAACCCACCATGCCTACATGCTGACTTCCACACAATATACAACACACACAAACCTAACACACACAGCCCTGCATATTGTACACGTGCTACAATCTATTCTGCTACTTTGGCCAGCTCAGGTAATATGTGGTCCACTGTTATTATACCTACACATGCATGTTACTACATTTCTACATAGGATTGTGGGGTGGGGGGGGGACACCTGACAGCTGTACTCATTTGCTATGACTGTACTGGTATTTCAGGTACTTCATTTCATTCTGAGTTATGACCTGTCATGCTGACTAGAGGCATATCAGTGTACTACAGTTCTTAGGTTTTATTGACATACATTTCAGTTTCAGACCTCTTACACTTCAGAACTAACATCCCACTGCCTGACCTGTTGTAGTCTGTCTGTGTAGGTCTGGAGGGGGGCTGTTCCCCATAGCCATCAATCAGAGGCCTTAGCACAGCCTTTCTTTGTGTTTGTCTACACCTACCCTGCTGGCTGAGACTGTTGTTGGGTATGTGAGCTTCACTGACATGCATGTGTGTGTCCTATGGACAAACATTTGGCCCACCCCATGTCTTGCAATGGGTTTTGTCATCTTGTCTAGTACTGCCTACTATGTTGACACCAGTATTTGTTAAGGATTTCATGTTGCCGATATAGGTGTCTACTACATGTTGGCATCCCATTAAGACACCTGATTCCCTAACATGCTCACATCCATACCATAGATACAGGTAGCAGAACATTCTGCTCCATTCAGCAATTGATAGTGAGTGTGATTTACCTTGTGGCTGTGCCAGTATTGAGGATGGTGCTGGAGGGCTGACTATGTTGGATGCACATCGTACACTCCCTATACATGGTTAAGCACAGGTAGTGTCATGTTTGTCATCCCTTTTACTGTATGTGCGAGTCAGAGTGAGGTGTCATTCCCTGGGTTCCTACCATGTCAGTGTATGTGCTATGCGTTGCCTCTTTGCCAAGGCCTGGGCATACTGGGCACGCCTCCTTCTGCCTATTGGGGCAAGCTCAGGATGTTCCTCCTCTGAGTCACTCTGTGCCAGTGCAGGCCTCAGCAATGGTGGGAGGCTATGTGGCCCTGCCCCATGCTGTTCCTGCTGCAGCTGTTTCCGCAGGATCATATTGTGTAGCATGGCACATACAATGACAATTTGGTTAAATGTAGCTGGTGATTACTGCAAGGCTCCACAGGATATGTCCAGGCATCGGATCCGTGACTTGAGCATCCCAAACACATGCTCTGTTATGATTCTAGTCTGTGCATGTGCCTCATTATGGAGTTCTTGTTCGGGTGTGTGTGCATTTCTGATGGGTGTCATCAGCCAATGCTCCAGTGCATAACCAGCATCCCCCACTAGGTGGCCATATGGGATGTCCCTATTGGCAAATCTCTCTGTACATCTGTGTCATATGCCAGATGTGGGAGTCATGGTAGCTTTCAGGGCTGCCAGCACACACATTCATTATAATGCCCTGGGCATCTCACACAACCTGGCAACTGATGGAGGGGAAGCACTTGTGGTTTATGTAGACTCTACCCCGCTCACCACGTGGTGCTTTGATGTGTATGTGTGTGCAGTCTATAGCACCCAGTACCTCAGAGTATTCTGCTATTTGGTGGAAGAGATGCATATTGCTGGGCAACTCCTCACAGGTGTTGAGGAAATATATGTGCTCACCGGCATGTGCTGACATGGCATCCAGGAACTGGTGGGGTACCCTGGATGCTGATGCCTGTGAGATTCCCAAGGTATCCCCAGTTGGCCTTTGGAAGGTACCTGTTGCTAGTATTCTTAAGCCAACACATACCTTGGTATCCACTGGGATGGGCTCCCCTCTGTGGGTTCTGTGTCTAAGGCATGGGCACACAGCTCAACAATTTGCTGTAGGAGGTCCCTCTCCACACTATAGTGCTCCACTATCTCCAGCTCATTTAGACCCTGGTAGGTTACCCTGGGTCTGTACACTCTTCTCCTTCTCCTCACTGTGAGTTGGTCGTCAGCATTCTTATCCTCACTACCCTCAGCCTCTTGCACAAGTTGATTTATGAGAGCGAATGCAGCCCCTATCATTTTGTTGCTTTTGTTAGGTAAAATTTCCCAGTTTGTGTACATCAGAGGTGTAGAGTTTGTGGGAAAAACTAGAGGGAAAGGTGTTTGCATAGTTTACATTAGTGTGCTGCCTGTGTAATTGGCTGATTCTGATACATTTCACCTGCCAGCTATGCTAGTTTTCCTTGATTACCTTCCTACTGCTGTTTTCCCTTCACATTGCCTTCCTGTTTAAGTCTTGAGGTGCACCATGCAAACACAGTGCTCAGATGTGAACGGAGCTGCTATTTCCTTAATTACTTTTTTTTTTTTTTAAAACCCAGTGCCTGGCGCACACACCCATTTAGGCAATGTAAAGTGTGCTTGGCAGCTTCAGACACACCCCCTTCCATAGCTCTGCTATGCTAAGGACAAACACAAGCCACAGAGCTCCAATAAGCTTACAGTATGCCTGGCACACTCCTCTATGATGTCAGCTAACTCTTAGGCTTGCACCATGGTTTTCGTGCACCTACACGGTTGGGAGCAGGCTAGCCATGAGGGGAAATCTGTGATTCAGTATCATTCCCCACATTTGCATAGAATTGTCTGCTAATGCCTAGTTACAAGTCTGACACTGAGCCTTCCCCCTTAGCAGCCACTATTCACTGGCCTTGTTGTCTTCTGCCTGCCATTGACTATAATGGCAAAATTGTGCTTTTGCAGAAAAAAGTTTTTTCAAGGTTTTACTTTTATTTTCCAGCCGATCCCATTTGTGCACTGCTGCCCTACACTTAAACAGCTGAAATCAGCCAAAAAAAAATTTTTTTTTATTTTGCAACTGTTTTCCATGCCAATGACCATATATTTGGTCATTGGCATGCTTTCCACGTTATATACACCCTTTATTTGGAGCTGTCATGGCTCTGTTTTGTAGTCTGCAGAAATGTACTCGATTACTAACCAAGTACATTTCTGCAGGTTACACTAATCCTGCACGGATGGCTGCCAGCTTTCTGGATTGCTAATTCACCTCATTTGCAAGGTTTTCACCTGCAGATGGGGTAATTAGCATACAGGAGCTGTGTCCGTGCAGGAATAGTGCAGGAGTGCTTGTGCACGTCCCTGGAGCTTGTTCCTGGATCTCTCATTGGCCATATTGGCTCCAGCAGCTCCTGCAATATTTCTGCATGCCGTGCAGAGCTTGCTGAATCCTGGGGGCTGGGGGGGGGGTATCTTCTCCTACAGCATACTTACTATAGAAACTTCAGTTTCTCCCAAGGATTCAGAGCAGTAATAAAAACTCTTCTGGTCTTCTTTTTCCAATTATCTTTGTCATTTTACAAGATACTTGTTTTCAGCAGTGGCAGAAATACTTTATCTCCTGATTTAAATGCTCTGAAATGAGCATTTTTTTTGTTACACACACACACACACACACACACACATATATATATATATATATATATATATATATATATATATATATATATATATATATATATATTTTTAATTGCATACTCAGTGTTCTTCACATATGTTCTCTTCATATAGTCGTTTTAGTTCTTAATTTGTCCTACTGGTGTGTAAAATGTTCTATCACACTTTTAACGGGGGTGTTTTCTTCTTTTCATGTCTTTTGCTGTATAAAACAAGCTTCATGAATGTTTGCCACAAAGTCAGTAGTACAGCTAGGTTAAGGAGAAGGGAGAAGTTACCCCGCTTGCAAAGTGTTAGGGGCAAGATTGGTCAATCCCAATCAATCTTTAGTGCATACTGGCATGTAGAAATAAATGTTGATCTTGCATTTTCTGTCAAAACTGAGCAGTGCAGCATTCTGTGTGTGGTATAACTCATGATTAGGGGATGGCACTGAGTACACAAATAGGTAGCTATGTCCCTACGTACAGCAGTTCAACCAGTCTGAATCCAGTTATGGCTCAGGATACTTCCTTTACACAAAGAGAATGTATGGGAACAACTCATCCCACTTCCTCCATCCACTTCTCTGAAGTTTTACAATATAAGTTTTTTTAAAACATTCAACTAGAATATGGTAAACAGATGTCCTTAGCTGTTTAACTTTAAAGAACTGACAAAGTGCAAGCTTAACCCTGGACATGAATAGGGTATCATGGCCAGTTATACTTTCTCTGATAATTACTGGCTATGGGGTAAAAAAACAAAACAAAAAAGTACATATTCATTTACTATGGTCTTTGCATTGTTGAATTGACGTTTTGTAAGAGGACTGCCTCTGGAAGTTCTGTTGCACACTCAGTAATTATTATATGTACTGGTGGCCCTTAGTTGATGTTACAAGTTGACCATAATGCCTGCTGTGATGTATTTAAATGGAAATACAGAATGGATAAGGTTATAAATGGTTTCTTAAACCCAAAGATGTGTACTGGTTCTAGACATGTGGGGAAGCTGCACAAAAATGTTCTCTATGGTCAGAAAAACATGACTAAAATGCTGGCTTGGGGTTATCCATCCCTAAATTACCACCCAAAATGTGTATGTGTGCTGACTTCATTACAAATTCTCTAAAACGTCTGAAACTAACAATTGCATCGGTAGCTGATCTTTCTTTTTGGCTACCCTGTAAAACAAGTCATTTCCTAAATAATGCAGGAGTCTGAAGTGAAAATGTTATGTTCCTTTGTGTCACCTCCTATGCTTTCTATATTTTCTCCATCTCTGCTTACTGTATTGCTTTTTCATGGTTATGGTACCAGTGGACAAAGAATGAACTTTCAAGCTTCAGTTGTCTAAGGTTCCATCCGCCAGTGATTGGAGCTTCTCCATAGAAAATCACTGTTGGCAAGTTCTGCCTCAGTGATTCCCTTTTGGGGGAATTTCCTCCTTCTTTGAGTTAGTGTGACCATGGAGTTGGTATTTATATATATATATATATATATATATATATATATATATATATATATATATATATATATATATATATATATATATATATATATATATATATATATATATGTTTGGCAGTTCAGGCATTCTGTGTCCATTCATAGAGGAAGCATGTTTCTGCTGTGCTTTCTTGAAATTGACATAATTTATCTAGAAGTCAGCAAAGTCAGCTTTGCTTTCATCAGTATTCTGATGTGAAGTGATGGCCATGACTTCTTTCCCTATACGTTAGAGGCTTTTCTCCTTCATCCAGTTAGTGTTTTAAAAAAGGAAACCAATAAAATAATTTTATTTCATGTAGGTTCTTACATTTTGCTTTTCTTTTGTTTCAGTATTCACCTTTTTTAACTTTTATAGTTCACAGGTAGGTACTAGGCTATCGGACCTGGGGCCTATACAAGCCCAGCCAAAAAGGTACACTGGCTTTTGCCACCCAAGAAAATTATTTTCCTGTGCCACTATCCTATATAGTCCTACTTCTGAGTGTTTGTTTAATTTGTTTTAAAAGAGAAACTTAGAGCTCTGACCAGGTTTCTCTTTTCCTTTTTCTTCACTTTGAGATTTCTCTCTTTAGTCCTCAGTTACTACACCCATGTGCCCTAGTTCATTCTTATCCATAATTCCTTCATCGTCAGTTTCTACCCTTTCCTCTTGTTTTTACTGGGGCCTTTTAGGAAGGTTGTCTTTCTTTGTCGGTTTGGAAACTGACTTCCTTTATTATTTTAACAATGAGAGTCTTTTGGCAAGCATCACATTTCCTGTCAGTTTGCACAGTTTCAAGAACACGTTTTTTCTTTTTTTGACAACTCAACATTTGATTTATCTAATATTTTCACCCAGAGGCAAAACCTTTAACTACTTGCATTTTTCAGGTAAGTGCATTCTTAAATCTTTAACAGTAATTTATCACTATGATGCTTTTCTCCCCATAATGTCCATGTATATCTTAAAATTGAAGACGGTCTTGACCTATCATCATATAATATACTGTGTCAGGGACTAGAGTTAAAGGACGTAACATTTGTTTTTGTTCCCCTTGCTGCATCCTTTGGAGCCCTATCACAGTGCTCCCCATATCCACAGAAGGTAATATGAGCCTAGTCGTTGGACCACAGCTTTTTCCATAAGGGCTGAGGCTGGTGCAGAGACTAAAGGCATCCTGGAATGTCTGGCCATCACGCTTTCTGCCAGGGGATTTGTTATTTATGCCCCACCCCATTCAATCCCCTACCCTACAGTCTATCTGGCCTCATCCAGAGGGCTGGCAATAGAGACATGTTGATGCATCATCCTGCTTCCATAGCAGCTCAGTCATGGACCCTACCCAAATCCCTCTTAGGAGTATGCCCCCTTCTTCACATGTCCAAGCTTCCACGAGGGATCACAGACCACTTTCCACCTGGAGTGGCAGTGCCCATTCCTGCCCTGTTACTCCATTAGGAGGTTGCGACACTAATTGGACTATTGTTAGGTGGGCCATAGTTAGGGCTTTATCCATCTATCAACCAGAGCAGTTTTAGGGTGAAAGAGACTGAGAAAGCAGCACACATGACCCCATCATGAAGTAACAGGGAAAAGTACAATGTTTCTAGTAACTGGTGAGTAATACTAGGGTTGTGCCCAGGTATAATACTGAGAAGATTATCTTTAATAGAGGTAATAACAGCATGATAGCAGAAACATAGCTGAGAATAGTTTATGCAGGAAACAGAGGAGACAAAACAATGAGAATGATGGTATTCTGCTGCTCATATAGTAAGGATATGTCATAATATAGATATGTAGTTAAAGAAAAGCAAATATTGGCGATGAGCTGTGTTACTGAAAAAGATCTAGGACAGTTGTTGTCATAGACGATGTATTAACAAAGCAGTAAGGTTAATACAGGTGTCAAGTCTACAGATCTGTCTGAATGAAGGGAAAAATGATTGCTAAAAATGCCATTACTGACTGAACATGGCAAGTGTGAAAGGAAAAGGGCAGTGATATAATTCCCTTTCCCAAACGAGTTTCTCTTATTTTTCTTCTTGCATGAAAGTTACCTCAGTATCACTTTATACGCTGAACACATAAATACTAAAGTGTTTCACTGCAGTTTAACAGACAGGAGATCAATAGCAGAGTAAGTTGAACTAAATTAATTAATGCATCAATAGCTTGGGGAGACAATCAGCTTTCTACGTGTTTGCATTGGGCAAATTACTTATTTATTTTGTTTGAGGGACTCTGTGACTTTCAGAGCAATAATGCTGAAACTAGCACAAATAAAAGGTAGCAATGATATCCATTGCTCAAGACAAGACTTAAGAAAGAATGTTGTGATGCCAGATCACAGTCCATAAAACTAATTGTAGTGCATAAAAATGATTTTCAAAATAGCTATAATGACAGCCCTTATTAATATACAAATATTTGCCTTCCCATGGAGTTGGTCAGGATAATCCTATGCAAAGCAGCTTCTGTTAATTACCTGCTAATTACTTTTAAAAATGCATAGATTAAAAGGCAGGTCCAGCATCAACAACAGACCACTTAACCTGCCAGGCATGCTTACAGTAATAATGATGTTTTGAACTTGCATTGCAACCATCGTATGGCATTTAAAATTACAGTGCTGGGGTATTATTTAGTTAATGACTTACAAGATCAAAAATGATATAGTTTACACTGTCTTAGAAATCTCCCTTGAGTCATAGTCTCATGTGCTTGTTACCCCCATTCTGCTTCAAATTATGTAAATATATATATATAGATATATATATATATATATATATATATCTACTTCTATTTACCAAGATCCCACTTAGTTGAACGATGAAACGGCAACGTTGCTGAAAATTCACTTTAACAAACTCTCGGATCACCATAATTTAACTCCGGCAAACTTACCACTTGGCCACTATAGTGATCTTTGCCCTTTTCTCCATTATAGTGCAATCTTTAAGTTGGTATATTTAGTTAAGGAGGGTTGTAAGGGTCGAAGCCCCCAACTTGGGTGGGTTTTATTGACTTTGGTTTCTTTTTAAAGTGTTGGTGGCCAAATGGATAGTTTCCTGGAGTTAAATTAGGGTGATCTGGGTGTTCATTAAAGTGAATTTTCAGCAACATTGTCTAGTAATTTCATCGTTTGACTAAGTGGTATTTCAATAAATAGAAGTAGATCCGTATCTGCACTGAAAATGGACATTAATCCAGTTGGACTCTTCCGGTCAACAAATGTAAAATAAATATATATGTGTGTGTGTGTGTGTGTGTGTGTGTGTGTGTGTGTGTGTGTGTGTGTGTGTGTGTGTGTGTGTGTGTGTGTGTGTGTGTGTGTGTGTGTGTGTGTGTGTGTGTGTGTGTGTGTGTGTGTGTGTGTAAATAAAGATAAATACTCTGAATACACCTTACATTGACACATAATTGACCTACCAAGCTTATAAAAAGTACATTTCACTAACAAAATAATTGCTTGAAAAAACTGGTACGAAAACTGTTTCATCAACAGATTATAATGGGATGTGTGCATAGACAACATAGCACAGAGAATGCCACAATTTATATACCTTTGTATGGAGTAATATGCTGTATGTTTTATACAATACATGTTAGTCTATTGACAGCATTATTATCAAGTGCTGTCTTATGAAAAAAAAGGTTGGAACAAGTTTTGCTGAACTTCAGACATACGTATTTTTGCAGGAGGAAAGCCTCCCATGCACCCCAACACCTCCCAGTCTTAAATATACCTACTCCAAGGTTGCTCAACAGTGGAGAAAAAGAAAAAGAAATCTCCACTGCAGAACATTTCCTTTGATTGGACAGCATTCAATGATAGTAGCATCAAGGGATCTGCAGGAAATAGGATCGCAGTGTCCACTAATGGAATGATTTAAGAAAAGCAATGTAGTGACAGGTCTGTCCAGCACAAAACACAGATCAGTGTTTTTTTGCATTGTAAAATCACTGCTGATGCAATGGCTACAGTTAAACTTTTCCAGGTGCCATAAAGTCTGCTCTGCAAATTTTCCCTTACAACTAGCTGGTTTCTCAGTAATAGCACTAAAATCTGAACCCCTGTGACTAGCACTTGCTCTAGAACCTGCTGGAAAGCACTAGGAAGCCTGAAACTGATACAAGCACTCAACTCTCCTTGTCAATAAGGAGAAATTGATCGTGGGCACTAAACAGCCTATAATTGCAAAGCACCTTGCAAAGGTAAGGGAAAACAGCTCTTAAACTTTACAAAAAAAGCACCTAAACAGGCATGTCCAAGGGTCAGCTTCCAGTAATTTCTCCTGTCCACCTGGTGAATCTGGGCATACTGGGGCAATGTGGCAACTGCATCATGTACACAGACAATCCTTTCCTCCTACCACTCAACACTACAACCTGTAAGAGATGCACTTACATAGCCACACTGGAAGCAAAGCTCTCTCCGGCCAAGATTGTGCTAGACAGTCAAGAGGAGAAGGTTAACACCTGCACTGCACCTCAAGCAACTCATAGCCCTTCAAAACCCACACCATCAACACCCACACATAGCAACACTAAACCCACATATGCAAAGGCCCTTAACATTAACCTGCCCATGCAACAAAGACCTCCGAAGCTGAAACGCCAACAAACACCAGTCACAACCAAAGTGGCACATAGCTCACAACACCAGTGTGCCACCCAACAACAGCACCTAAGGCAAGACAATGTGCCCAAAACTTTAGTCATAGGTGACTCTATAGTTAGGCACACTGATGTCCCACTCACCAGGCTGAACAAGAAGAAAATTACAGTCAGCTGCCTGTCGGGTGCCAGGATCTGCCACATAATGCATGCACTCAAGTCACTCCACAACAAGTACAAATATGACTCTGCCATTGTCCATGCTGGAGTGAATGACTTGAGATGTACCTCCCTGGATTACATGAAAAGAGACATGGAAGAACTCTTAGATCATGTGGCCCAGGCAGGTATGACCCTAGCCCTGAGTAGCATCCTGCCATTGACCAGAATGATATCACAGTATAAGGACAAAATGATTGACTTCAACAATTGGCTAAGCTTCTGGTGTCATTCAAAGGGGATACAGTATCTGTTTGCCTGGGAAGACATGATCGACAAACCACGATGCTTTGCCAGAGATGGTCTGTACCTGTCACCCCTGGGATTCAGGTTACTGGCTAAAGCTCTTGCCACCCCTATAGTACCTTTTTTAGGCAAGGTTCAAAGGATAAAACCACCACCATAATAGATACAAGCATGCAAAATCTGAAGGTAATGCTACTCAATGCTACAAGTCTAAACCTCAAAATGCACTCTCTTGAGGCACTCCTAAAAATGGAGAACATTGATATCTGTGCAGTAACTGAGACCTTGTTCAAGGCTCCAGTGAGCACCCCTGCAATACCAAGCTATAACTCTTACCACACTTTTCGGCCACAAAACCAAGACCGAAACACTAAAGTTGGAGAAGTGTCCATATTCACCAAGGATATTCACACCTCCAGGCTAGTTGCCCAACACAATGCATTTGAAATTCTCCAGGTGCCACTAACGCTAGGTAAGACTGCAATCCAAATTGTAGCTTGTTACAGATCCCCCACCATGCCCCAAGATTCTCACTACACTTTTCTAAACATACTGGAAAATATTAAGATACAACCAAACACCCTAATTCTGGGTGATTTCAACTACCCTGCCCTTAACTGGGAAAACTACTCGGGTACCAACTCCTTTTCCCAACGGTTCTTGGAATTCATAAATTCCAACGCCCTGGATCAACTAATCCATTGTCCCACCAGGGGCTCCAATATCCTAGACCTGGTCATTACCAACATGGGAGATAGATGCTCCACACCAGTGGTCACCCCCTCATTGGTCAGGTCTGACCATAAGCAAATCTCCATTGACATCCACATCCCAGCCCCACCCCCCAGTAAAGAAACCTCCTTAAAAAACTTCTCCAAAGCCAACTTTATGCTACTGAAGTCAGAAGTGACAAACTTCATGACACCCATGCAGACGGGATCTGAAAGTTCGACTAGAGAATCCTACACTAAGACGCTGTACGAGCACATCCACTTGTGCATGAATTGTGCCATCCCAAATAGAGCCAAAATGCTCTTCTCCAAAAAAAGGAAGTCAATCTGGTGGTCCCCTGCTATAACTAAACTATACAACAGAAGGAAGAAACTGTTACAGAAAAGAGGAAAATCCCAGGATGCAAAAAACTCCCTCAGCAGCCTCAGTAAGAAGCTGAGATCCCTCATAAAATCCTCAAAAGCTAGTTACGAAAATAAAATTGTCAAAGATTCCAAAGACAACCACAAGGCATTCTATAGTTATGTCAAGAATCTAAATGGCAATGCTCATATCTGCTCTGAGCTACAACAGAATGGCATTAAATATACTGATCCCAAGAATATTGCCAATATCCTGGCAGCTCGATTTAGTGCCAACTTTACCCCCCTCTCACCCATTAAAGGGCCCATCTCAATACCAAAAAATTGCCAAACTCTGGTAATCACGGCCACACAGGTAGAAATTGCACTCTCCAAAGTGAAGAATACAGCATCCATGGGACCAGATGACATCCCAGGCTGTGTACTACATGGACTACAAAATGAACTGGCACCTCATCTAAGTGTCATGTTTAATCATAGCCTCACCTCAAGCTTCGTGCCCACTGAGTGGCGCACAGCTACAGTTATCCCACTCCACAAGGGGGATCCAACTTGGATCCCGGGAACTACCGTCCCATCAGTCTGACAAGCCTGATCTGCAAGGGTATGGAACACATTATCATGGAACTTATAAACAAAGACATTGGCAACCTTCAAACACTAGACCCCACCCAGTTTGGGTTTGTGAAGGGCCGATCTTGTCTCCTGTATCTGATTGACTTCTTCAAATCAGTCTCCAGAGCTATGGACAAGGGTAAGGCGGTCCACACAGCCTATCTGGACCTCGCCAAGGCCTTCGACACCATCCCCCATTCTGGAATCATAGATAAACTTACTAAATTGGGCATAAATCTATACGTCACTCGATGGGTTGCCAATTGGCTTACTGACAGAACCCAGACTGTAAAAGTAGCTGACTCCAAATCCAGCTCCAGACACGTGACAAGTGGAGTACCTCATGTCTCAGTTCTGAGACCACTCTTGTTTGGCATCTACTTCTCTGAATTACAGGCCAATACTAAGGGACTCTGGCTAACAAAGTTTGCAGATGACTGCAAACTGGGAGCCATTATTGAATCCCCAAATGATGTGGATATTCTACAAAAAGGCCTTACAGAAACAGATGCCTGGTGTCAGATCCATGGGCTCAAGCTTAATGCCAAGAAATGTATAGTTATCCCCTTTGGAAAAAAACATGTACCCATGAATTACCACATAGGTGGCAGTACACTAAACATTGAAAGTGTGATGAGAGACTTAGGGACACAGGTGGACAGTGGTCTCACTTTCAATAACCACATCACCACAACAGTCAGGAAATCCTTTTATGTGGCACACCTCATCACTAAGGGCTTTTCATCCTGAAAAAAGGAGGTCATTGTCCCACTGTACTCATCCCTCATTAGACCCATTATAGAGTATAATGCCCTGTTTGGTATCACAAGACATCTGCAACAGCTGGAAAGGCCACATAAATACCTCACTAAAAGAATCACAGGCCTAAAGCAGATGCCATATGCTGACCATCTAAAAAAACTCCAGCTATACTCTGTGGCATATCCCCTACTCAGAGGCGATCTCTGCTTAACATACAAGACCATGTCAAATCCTGAGCTGTTGGACATGCTCCACTTAAAGAAATCCCAATCCCTCAGAGCCACACACTCCTGAGATCTAAACCTTGTCATCACAATGAACAAAACATGCTGGAGGGATAGGTTCCTGACCCAGAGACTCCCCATACTTTGGAATAGACTGCCCATACATGTCAAGCAGAGTGCCTCATTGGCCCTCTTCAAAAGGAACCTTGATGATTGGATGGGAAATAGGAAATTAACCCCGGGGATCATGTCAGTCGCCCTGCTAGACAGGGGTCCAGAGAAGTAAATATTGTGGGAAGAAATATCCAGGGAATTGTTATGGCTATGCTTGTATAGGCCCTAGGGCCGATAGCCTAATACCAGCCTATGAACCTATGAGCCTAAGTATGCAATGGTAGTGATTCCCTGATTGTAAGAAATTATGCCCTTCATAAATTGGTGTGACCATGGAGTTGCCCTTTATAATTTTGATGGTGTAGGGAGTCTTACCCCCAACATTGGGTAGTGAAGTGGGCAAGCTCTCGTCTGCAAAAAAAAAAAAAAAAAAGACTTTTAGTTAATTTTGTATACAAGATGAAAATTCAAAAAATTCTTCTTGTCAATGAGTGTGTTACCATTGTTCTTTTTTCAGACATATTATATTTAGACCAATTATTTTCACACAAAAATCTTATTAAACAGTTGGATTTTCAATTAAAATGTGTCAGTGAATTGTATGCCAGACAAAGGTGCATTCAGAATATTTACCTGTACCACTATATATATATATATATATATATATATATATATATATATATATATGTGTGTGTGTGTGTGTGTGTGTGTGTGTGTGTGTGTGTGCGCATGTGTGTGTGTGTGTGTGTGTGTGTATGTGTGTGTGTGTGTGTGCACGTGTGTGTGTGTGTGTGTGTGTGTGTGTGTGCGTGTGTGTGCGTGTGTGCATGTGTGTGTGTATGTGTGTGTACGTGTGTGTGTGTGTGTGTGTGTGTGTGTGTGTGTGTGTGTGTGTGTGTGTGTATATATATGCCTGTGTGCACAGATATACATATGTACAAACAATCAGATAATCATTTTTAAAATTAAACAAGAATAACAAGAATGAAAATGGTCTTTGACTGTTTAAGCAGTTGGACACATAGCCCTTTGTCACTGAGGGTTTGAGGCTTTGCTTTCCACTAATATCTATGGTACTGAGCTTCATTTATACCCCGTTTTGTAAAAAAAAAAAAAAAAAAGATAAAACTTTTATATGTTATGCGATTCTCGACAGATCCTGTGTTCATGATAAATGTAGTGCAAATGAAAAACTGTAGCAGGTAAATTTTGTAATGTCAAGTATTAGAGAGATATGAAAACATGTCCTTATCAATTTATGGTGATCTTCAGATATTCAGGCAAGCAAAAGTTTTTAATTTGCAACTACATTTACCATTGTGACACTTGTGGGTGCTACATTTCTGCTAACGTGTAACAGTCAGTTCATAGGTTCATAGGTTCATAGTTTCATAGGATCATACTAGGCTATCTGCCCTGGGGCATTTATAAGCCTAGCCCGATTGTGTTTGGCTTATGCCACCCCTTGATTTGAGTATACTGTGCTCTTTTTAAAGTTTAGTTTACTGTGCCTCTGTCTAATAGTGACACAGAAGTAATCCCCGGGACAAACCTACGATCCCCCATCCACTCATCAAGATTCTTCTTGAAGAGAGTCAGTGAGGTGCTCTGCCTAACATGAATTGGAATTTTATTCCAGAGCGAAGGGAGCCTCTGGGTTATGAATCTGTCCCTCCAGCATGTTCTATTTATTTCTGTGCTGAGGTTCAAGTCCCTCGATCGCGTGGCTCTAAGGGATTTAGATTTACTGAGGTGGAACATGTCCATTAATTCTGGGTTGGAAATAGCTTTATATGTCAGGCATAGATCACCTCGAAGTAGGTGGTATGCAACTGAGTAGAGCTGGAGTTTTTTTAACTGAGCAGCATATGGCATCTGTTTGAGTCCCTTGATCCTCCTGGTGAGGTACTTTTGGGGTCTTTCTAATTGCTGCAGGTGTCGGGTAAGGTACATCCCAAAGGGGGCATTGTATTCTATGATGGGCCTGATGAGGGATGAATAAAGGGGCACGATTACCTCTCTTGATCTAGATGTGAATCCTTTCATGATGAGGTGGGCTATGTAGAAGGTATTTCTAACCACTTTGGCAATATGGTTGTCAAAGGAGAGATTGCTATCAACTTGGGTCCCCAGATCCCTAATAACTTTCTCTGTACTTAATGGGTTACCACCTATGTGGTAATTTGTGGGCACATTGTTTTTGCCAAAGGGTATGACTATACATTTTTTGACATTTAGCTTTAGACCATGGCTCTGGCACCAGTTATCCATCTCTGCAAGACCTTTTTGAAGGATGTTTGTGTCAGCTGGAGAGTCTATTATGAAGCCCAGTTTGCAATCATCTGCGAACTTGGTGATCCATAGTCCTCCCACATTGGCCTGTACCTCAGAAAAGTAAATACCGAACAAGACAGGTCCCAGGACAGAACCTTGTGGGATGCCACTTGTGACTGGCTTCGAGTCTGACATGGCTCCAGCAACTCTGACTCTGTGGGTTCTGTCTTTGAGCCAGTTTGTGACCCATCTTGTGATATAGGGGTTTATATTTAGGCTGGATAGCTTATCTATGATGCCCGAGTGGGGTATTGTGTCAAATGCCTTTGCTAGGTCCAGATAGGCTGTGTGGACTACTTTCCCTTCATCTATGGCCTTGGTGACTGTTTCGAAGAAGTCGACCAGGTTCAAAAGGCAGGATCTGCCCTTGATGTAGCCAAATTGGATAGTTTCTAGTGTCTGTATGTCCCCAATGTCTTTGTTTATGAGTTCCATGATGATCCTCTCCATAACCTTGCAGACTAGGCTAGTCAGGCTTATGGGGCGATAGTTTCCAGGATCCGCAGAGGCGCCACCTTTGTGGAGTGGGACCACTGTTGCTGTACGCCATTCTTCGGGCACATATCCTGTAGTGAGGCTGAGATTGTACAGCAGTTTTACTTGAGGGATTAGTTCTTCTTGGAGTTCATGAAGGACGCAACCCGGGACGCCATCTGGTCCCATGGAAGCAGTGTTTTTTGCTTTGGAGTGGGCGGCCTTCACCTGAGCATCAGGGTTGTTTGGGAGGCTGCACTCTGCCAGGATAGATACTTGCTCTTTTTGGGGGGGGGGGGTGGAGAAGTTTGCACTGAACCTGTCTGCCAGGATATTGGTGATGTCTGTGGGTTCAGTGTATTTTTTGTCGTCTAGAATCAACTCAGAACAAGTCTGGGAGTTGCATCCCAGGTTCCTAACATAACTGAAAAAAGCCTTATGATTGTCTTTAGTGTCCTGTGCAATTTTTCTCTCGAAGCTGGCCTTGGAGGATTTTATGAGGGATCGTAATTTTTTGCTAGTACTGATCAGAGATGCCTTCCCTTTTAGGGATTTTGCTCTATCATGTAGTAGCTTCCTCCTTCTGTTGTACAATTTATTTATGGCTGGGGTCCACCAGACTGGACGCCTGCCTTTGGATGATTGGGTCTTGATTTTCTTTGGGATAGCATGATCCATGCATTCCTGGAGATGTCCGTAGAATGCGTTTATATAGGATTCTGCAGTCTGGGCCGTAGTTTCCACTGGCCCTGGGGCCTTGAAGGATTCCACTTCGGTTTTGAGAAGTGTGAAGTTCGCTTTTGAGAAGTTTTTCACTGTGGTTTTCTGGGCTGGGGGTGGGGTCGGGATGTGGATATCCAGTGAAATTAATTTATGGTCTGATCTTACCAATGAGGGATATACTTCTGGTATGGAGCATAGAGTCCCCATATTGGTAGCGATCAGGTCTAGTATGTTTTCCCCTCTTGTGGGAGTGGTGACTAGTTGTTCCATAGCATTTGAGTTTATAAATTCCAGGAACCTTTGGGCTAAGGTGCTGGGGCTTGAGTAATGCTCACAGTCTATGTTTGGGTAGTTGAAGTCGCCCAATATAATGGTGTTCGGAGAGATCTTCATGTTCTCCAATGTTTTCAGGAGAGCCGAGTGGGATTCCTGACTTTGAGAGGGTGGTCTGTAGGATGCTATAGACTGAAAAGCAGTCATGCCCACTGTCAGTTGCACATTGATGGTCTCTGATACTTCGTGCAATGCCACTAACTTGGAGGTGTGGATATCCTTGATAAATATGGAAACTCCCCCTCCTTTTGTGGTTTGGTCCGGGTTTTGGTAGAGAAAGAGAGACAGAGAGAGAGAGTCCAGTAAATGTGTATCTATGTTTGTGTGCCTTTGTATGTGTGTGAGTGCATGCTTCACTTACATCTTTTTACAAAAGGAGAGTCCAATGCATCCCTGATGTGAGGGACTCTGCCCCCTCCATCTCCTTATTTATATGTACTAAATCTATGGTTGCACAGCCACCGACAAAAGTGAACATTTAATAAATATGGGAGTTATTGACTGCACATACATAAAAACTTAAAAAATTGTACAGCTTATTTTATTGTACTGCTAGACTCCTTTTGCAAAAGTATCTTTGTGAGTCTTCAAAGTATTGTAATTGTGCTAACATACAAATGTCTGCGAGCAAAGCTTAATAAATATTTTCTATTTGTAGATGTATCTCGTGTCTATGTATTGTTGAACAATGTGGTTGATGACTTATTCGTATGAAGTAATGAATAGAAAAATGAAAGTGAAGTAGAAGTGTGTAAGTTGAGTAAATAACATTTATAGCAGTTTTATGAAGAGTGCATTGTAAAAAGAACAATGTTTCTTTAAATCTGTAGTGCTTTTATTAGCTGTACTTGTTTGTACTTGTTTCTTAAAGAATGCTTGCCACAGTGCTGTATAAGACATCCTCAGAGCCATTACTGATGAATTTACTTCACATCTGTCAAATGGCATCAGAAATGCTCAGTCTAAGGATCTAAATGTCTTCTGCAGTACCGACAGAAGAGTTTGGAGGGACAGGCGTATTTTGCAGAGGATACTACCGCTGCAGAAGACACTCATCATCTACATAAAATAAAGTTCATCTCAGTCCATTTTCAAATGCAACTTAGATGCATGGATAGGAAACAGAAAATGTATCACAGAACTTTCCTCTGTGCTACTAATGGACAGAGGAAGTTCCTAAAGGCTTTATCCCATGCCTGTGCCCCCTCATATTATCTATGGTGTGAGCCCAATTATTCTTACTCGGGACAAATTTTAGCCAAATGGGTAGGTTATTAAGAGCACAAAAAGGAAAATGGCTAGGCTTAAAATGGTCTGCAAGGGCAGCTAGCCTACTATTTACCTTTTGACCTCTGAACCGATTAGTGAGAGCAGTTTTGTTTAACAAGTTAGTGAATGTAATACAAAAAGAGGTCTGTACGAAGCACAACCACAGCAGTATCATGAGAGCAAGAGTTAAAACCACAGTGAAAGAAGTCCTTGAATATGACACTGGGAAGTGAACCTGTCAGAGGAACCCAGAGAGTGACTGAGTTAGAGAGAGAGGAGAGAGAGAGAAAGAGAGAGAGAGAGAGAGAGAGAGAGAAAGAGAGAGAGAAAGAGAGAGAGAGAGAGAGAGAGAGAGAGAGACAGAGACAGAGAGAGAGACAGAGAGAGAGAGAGAGAGAGAGAGAGAGAGAGAATGACAGAGACAGAGACATTCCAGTACAAGACTGATTTAAAGGTCCTCCTGGTGATTTTGTTAAATTACAAGACATTATTTTGCTCAGAGGACTGTGCATCTTTTAATTTGTATAGGATAAAGTGCATTATTTTATAAAACCTTGTGTTACAGCTGCTTTATTTTAACTCTTAATAAAGATAAATAAATAGTTACATAGAAGTAAATATAGATGTGTGTGTGTGTGTGTGTGTGTGTGTGTGTGTGTGTGTGTGTGTGTGTGTATGCATTCAGTGGGTTATGCTGAGTGTGCTTTCCTGGGTGAGTTTAATACTGAATGCACAGTATTTTGATTGCACAACCTCTTGACTGTCAAATACTTATGTATTCAGAATACTGTGTTTTGATCATCATAGTACAGTATCACAGATATCACAGTAATGGCCCTGTGGAATACAGCAGAGGTATGACCAATAAATGTGGACAGTCTGACACACTCTGGTCCATCCAGAGGTATACACAGAACCCCTTAGTGCAAGACGTGTGGACCATGCCTGACAAAGTAGATATTAGCCATGTAACTTGGTATATCATTTAAATACTGAAATACATATGCTCACACAGTTTATTCATTCACACACCCCTGTCTGTCCTGACACATAACCAGAGGAGCAGAGGTCACAAGCCGACATACTACCCACTAGTTAGTGACATACATCTGTACAGCATCCCACTGCTTTGTCAGAAATACACAACAGTTATGGTGGCCCGGCAGCAGAACATCTGACAGATATCTGGACATAACATCACACTGTGTAAGTGCAATGAGCTACTAGGCATGTCACAAAGCACTGTGCAAACTACAGGCAGACTGCCACAACACTGGCCTACATTTCTTATGGGGGAATACACATGTACCTGCAAATATAACAGGTTCTACTGGCATGTAACAGCATGGAGTAACAGACACCTGTGTGAATATCCAGAACCAATCTGAACACAGCGACCGCCACATATGGTAAGTGCGCTTAATATTACAGTATATGGACTGCTGATCAACATCATCCTCATAATGGCCACTCGCACACTAACCCTACATATACTGGGCCAATACACACTGTATTCTGATGCCTGACTGTGGTATGGGACATGTGTGGGTTTGGCCCTACAAACATGCAAGCCGATAGGGTACCATACACTAGAGCAGCATGCAACATCAGCTAGAACAGGACCAAGAACAATGACATCTACCACAGTCTGTACACAGGACAAAGTGCATATTCACAATACACACTCTGTCGACAATCACCATAAGTACACTGACCTCACTACTGTATGCACTACAACAGAATGTCCAGGTTTTGTCCTCAAATATAACCCCTACTTTACATAACATGTCTAGCAGTCTGATATCTCACTGGCTTGTTATCAGATATGATGTCAGTAAATAATGGTGTACTGAACATACGCACCTCTTACTGAATGACATATGTACAAAGGTTGCCGGAGTTGTGGCTGGAGGCAAAAACACAGGGACAATATTGACACGTTGCTGTGATAACCTCATACATTTACTGGTGTAACAGGGTTTGTTGTGATGTATGACTTCTGAAGGATATGAAGTTAGTAACTCTTATGGCTGTCACCATGTACTGACTACAATCCTCAGGCTATGCCACTGCATTTCTAAAGATAGGTCATCTGTGAGTAATGCGACATACGTAAGACTCCAAACACTGGCCAGTCTGTAGATAGCCCTACAGGTGTGAGTTTCCTCGACCACATCACACTCTCATGACAGGTATTAAATCATGTATACCAGGCATATCCTCACAAACCCTGTTAAACCAACATTACTTCAAATGTAGAAGAGCAAGACTTGCATTCTGTATTCATATCTGGAACATCCCCCTCCTGTTTGCTGGCCTGCCTCCACAGTGTATGTTGTAAGAGGTATATCCCACCACAGTATGTGATGCTGTTTGCCAAACATCGCCATGAAGTCCTGCTCACAGTGAATGAAAAGGGTCAACACTCACATGATGTTCCTATTTATAGGTGTGTGTTTCCATGTAGTTGGCTACGGGAATGTTACCACAGCTGTTCCACATGCAATCAGCTAGTGGGGAACTGCAATTCATGCACAAGCCATCAGCTGATCATGAGCATCACTTACAAAACACAAGCTGCTGCTGCCTAAGCAAAGCAGGTGTACTTCTACACATCCAGCAGAGAGAGAGTGAGAGGGACAGACAGAGACAAAGTAAGAAAGAAGGGGGTAGGAGTGTAAAAGCTAAACATGTCTGTGTCACACACTTACCAGTACAGGGTTTCAAACCCCTGCCTGACTATGTATTGAAATTACATTTCTATGCAGTTATTGCATGCGCCACAGAGCTTACATGGTTGAGAACTGTCCAAAGGTATATTTGAAGGTGAGTGACGTCAGCAACAGTGATAAAGGAGGGCTAAGGTAGGTGTAGTACATGTGCTTGTCAACAAGAACAGGCATCAAGGACAACACAGCCACACTTTCTCAGGGACTCACACACATTATCACAGTTGGCAGGGTCAGGATTATAATTTCTAACTAACTAGTTTGCTACACTACAGTATTACTCAGGTATTACATGCAACACAGAGGTTATCAGGCTGATATATGGGCAAAGGGTATGCCAAGGTGACTGACATCATAAGGCATGCTTCAGTAGGCAATGGGAGGGGTAGTGAGTGTGAATGGCTTCTAAATCATTAATCTCCACACAAACACACAGACACATGTTTGTCAGTACTGACATGCATGAGTTCATTGCTTCACAGGTGTGTAGTGGTTGACTGTGCCAGAAGGCTGTACAAGGCTAGACAAAGGGTATAACTTGGCATCAGGCCACATGACAATGGCCTGCAGTGTGGTTCAGGTGTGTAGTCTCTGGATTGGTCCACACAGGTGGGTACTGTATTCACCATCCACTCATTTGGATTACTATTGTGCGTGGCCAGTGCTGTGCAATGCTTGCCATGTATGTGTTCTATATTCCATAAAATGGATGGTATCTGGGATGTGCACATGTCCTACATGCATGTTCTGTGACATGTGGAAGTGTACCTGGGGTGTCTGAGGCATGTTGTCTGGACAGATTGTTATCATCTGATGTGGCATTCCTGACCTCATGTGATGAGAACTGGCAATGGAACTCAGTTTGATCCTGCACCTACATTGACAGCATGATACAGGTATTCACTGGTGTTAGTGGCATCTGTCTATACAGGGCATGTGTATAAGGTATGATATTTCCTTTGGGGTTACATTTGCTGACTCTACAATTGTTGCAGGCGTCCAGTGGAGAACATAGCAAAGGAATACTCTATGCAGGTATTTGCCTATTGTAGGGATGGAACAGGGTGCCATGTCCTCTGTAGTTCACTGCAATCACAGCATGGTTACTATTTGTGGGCAATATGCAGGGAACTACCAACATAGTGGTTGTTGCCTAGGCAAGTGTGTTTGTATATGAAACATAGGTGGAAAGTGTTCTCTGGGTAATACAAGGGTTGTCTATATTGTTCCCCAATCCATAATGTCACATGTAGGGCTATGCTATAGGTTCTCTACACCAGCCTCTCTGCTGTTTGACATCGGTTGTCCTTGTAGGTCATCCATATAAGAAATTTGCAAAACCCACCCCCACAACAAGTCATGTTATTACACAATCACAGCTACCTCCACACATAATACTGATGACAAATACACACACACGCAGTCTCACCATTGCCATGTCTGGGATTAGAACTCCTACCTAACTAGTACATCATACTATAGCATTACACAGTTATAATATGTGCCATGGAGCTTTCAGGGCTATTATTTCACCAAAGGTGTATTTCAAGGTGAATTACATCAGCAGACTTGCCAAAGTAAGGCAATGAAAAGTGTAGTGACTGCGAATGGTCTCAAAAGCATCAATGATGATGCAATACCAAGCTATAACTCTTACCACACTTTTCGGCCACAAAACCAAGACCGAAACACTAAAGTTGGAGGAGTGTCCATATTCACCAAGGATATTCACACCTCCAGGCTAGTTGCCCAACACAATGCATTTGAAATTCTCCAGGTGCCACTAACGCTAGGTAAGACTGCAATCCAAATTGTAGCTTGTTACAGATCCCCCACCATGCCCCAAGATTCTCACTACACTTTTCTAAACATACTGGAAAATATTAAGATATAACCAAACACCCTAATTCTGGGTGATTTCAACTACCCTGCCATTAACTGGGAAAACTACTCGGGTACCAACTCCTTTTCCCAACGGTTCTTGGAATTCATAAATTCCAACGCCCTGGATCAACTAATCCATTGTCCCACCAGGGGCTCCAATATCCTAGACCTGGTCATTACCAACATGGGAGATAGATGCTCCACACCAGTGGTCACCCCCTCATTGGTCAGGTCTGACCATAAGCAAATCTCCATTGACATCCACATCCCAGCCCCACCCCCCAGTAAAGAAACCTCCTTAAAAAACTTCTCCAAAGCCAACTTTATGCTACTGAAGTCAGAAGTGACAAACTTCATGACACCCATGCAGACTGGATCTGAAAGTTCGACTAGAGAATCCTACACTAAGACGCTGTACGAGCACATCCACTTGTGCATGAATTGTGCCATCCCAAATAGAGCCAAAATGCTCTTCTCCAAAAAAAGGAAGTCAATCTGGTGGTCCCCTGCTATAACCAAACTATACAACAGAAGGAAGAAACTGTTACAGAAAAGAGGAAAATCCCAGGATGCAAAAAACTCCCTCAGCAGCCTCAGTAAGAAGCTGAGATCCCTCATAAAATCCTCAAAAGCTAGTTACGAAAATAAAATTGCCAAAGATTCCAAAGACAACCACAAGGCATTCTATAGTTATGTCAAGAATCTAAATGGCAATGCTCATATCTGCTCTGAGCTACAACAGAATGGCATTAAATATACTGATCCCAAGAATATTGCCAATATCCTGGCAGCTCGATTTAGTGCCAAATTTACCCCCCTCTCACCCATTAAAGGGCCCATCTCAATACCAAAAAATTGCCAAACTCTGGTAATCACGGCCACACAGGTAGAAACTGCACTCTCCAAAGTGAAGAATACAGCATCCATGGGACCAGATGACATCCTAGGCTGTGTACTACATGGACTACAAAATGAACTGGCACCTCATCTAAGTGTCATGTTTAATCATAGCCTCACCTCAAGCTTCGTGCCCACTGAGTGGCGCACAGCTACAGTTATCCCACTCCACAAGGGGGATCCACCTTGGATCCCGGGAACTACCGTCCCATCAGTCTGACAAGCCTGATCTGCAAGGGTATGGAACACATTATCATGGAACTTATAAACAAAGACATTGGCAACCTTCATACACTAGACCCCACCCAGTTTGGGTTTGTGAAGGGCCGATCTTGTCTCCTGTATCTGATTGACTTCTTCAAATCAGTCTCCAGAGCTATGGACAAGGGTAAGGCGGTCCACACAGCCTATCTGGACCTCGCCAAGGCCTTCGACACCATCCCCCATTCTGGAATCATAGATAAACTTACTAAGCTGGGCATAAATCTATACGTCACTCGATGGGTTGCCAATTGGCTTACTGACAGAACCCAGACTGTAAAAGTAGCTAACTCCAAACCCAGCTCCAGACACGTGACAAGTGGAGTACCTCAGGTCTCAGTTCTGGGACCACTCTTGTTTGGCATCTACTTCTCTGAAGTACAGGCCAATACTAAGGGACTCTGGCTAACAAAGTTTGCAGATGACTGCAAACTGGGAGCCATTATTGAATCCCCAAATGATGTGGATATTCTACAAAAAGGCCTTACAGAAACAGATGCCTGGTGTCAGATCCATGGGCTCAAGCTTAATGCCAAGAAATGTATAGTTATCCCCTTTGGAAAAAAACATGTACCCATGAATTACCACATAGGTGGCAGTACACTAAACACTGAAAGTGTGATGAGAGACTTAGGGACACAGGTGGACAGTGGTCTCACTTTCAATAACCACATCACCACAACAGTCAGGAAATCCTTTTATGTGGCATACCTCATCACTAAGGGCTTTTCATCCTGAAAAAAGGAGGTCATTGTTCCACTGTACTCATCCCTCATTAGACCCATTATAGAGTATAATGCCCTGTTTGGTATCACAAGACATCTGCAACAGCTGGAAAGGCCATATAAATACCTCACTAAAAGAATCACAGGCCTAAAGCAGATGCCATATGCTGACCATCTAAAAAAACTCCAGCTATACTCTGTGGCATATCCCCTACTCAGAGGCGATCTCTGCTTAACATACAAGACCATGTCAAACCCTGAGCTGTTGGACATGCTCCACTTAAAGAAATCCCAATCCCTCAGAGCCACACACTCCTGGGATCTAAACCTTGTCATCACAATGAACAAAACATGCTGGAGGGATAGGTTCCTGACCCAGAGACTCCCCATACTTTGGAATAGACTGCCCATACATGTCAAGCAGAGTGCCTCATTGGCCCTCTTCAAAAGGAACCTTGATGATTGGATGGGAGATAGGAAATTAACCCCAGGGATCATGTCAGTCGCCCTGCTAGACAGGGGTCCAGAGAAGTAAATATTGTGGGAAGAAATATCCAGGGAATTGTTATGGCTATGCTTGTATAGGCCCTAGGGCCGATAGCCTAATACCAGCCTATGAACCTATGAGCCTAAGTATGCAACGGTAGTGACTCCCTGATTGTAAGAAATTATGCCCTTCATAAATTGGTGTGACCATGGAGTTGCCCTTTATAATTTTGATGGTGTAGGGAGTCTTACCCCCAACATTGGGTAGTGAAGTGGGCAAGCTCTCGTCTGCAAAAAAAAAAAAAAAAAAGACTTTTAGTTAATTTTGTATACAAGATGAAAATTCAAAAAATTCTTCTTGTCAATGAGTGTGTTACCATTGTTCTTTTTTCAGACATATTATATTTAGACCAATTATTTTCACACAAAAATCTTATTAAACAGTTGGATTTTCAATTAAAATGTGTCAGTGAATTGTATGCCAGACAAAGGTGCATTCAGAATATTTACCTGTACCACTATATATATATATATATATATATATATATATATATGTGTGTGTGTGTGTGTGTGTGTGTGTGTGTGTGTGTGTGTGTGCGTGTGTGCGTGTGTGCGTGTGTGTGTGTATGTGTGTGTATGTGTGCGTGTGTGCGCGTGTGTGTGCGTGTGTGCGCGTGTGTGTGTGTGTGTGTGTGTGTGTGTGTGTGTCTACATGTGTGTCTACGTGTGTGTGTGTGTGTGTGTGTGTGTGTGTGTGTGTGTGCGTGTGTGTGCGTGTGTGTGTGCGTGTGTGTGTGCGTGTGTGTGCGTGTATGTGTGTGTACGTGTGTGTGTGTGTGTGTGTGTGTGTGTGTGTGTGTGTGTGTGTGTGTGTGTATATGCCTGTGTGCACAGATATACATATGTACAAACAATCAGATAATCATTTTTAAAATTAAACAAGAATAACAAGAATGAAAATGGTCTTTGACTGTTTAAGCAGTTGGACACATAGCCCTTTGCCACTGAGGGTTTGAGGCTTTTCTTTCCACTAATATCTATGGTACTGAGCTTCATTTATACCCCGTTTTGTAAAAAAAAAAAAAAAAAAAAAAGATAAAACTTTTATATGTTATGCGATTCTCGACAGATTCTGTGTTCATGATAAATGTAGTCGAAATGAAAAACTGTAGCAGGTAAATTTTGTACTGTCAAGTATTAAGAGAGATATGAAAACATGTCCTTATCAATTTATGGTGATCTTCAGATATTCAGGCAGGCAAAAGTTTTTAATTCGCAACTACATTTACCATTGTGACACTTGTGGGTGCTACATTTCTGCTAACGTGTAACAGTCAGTTCATAGGTTCATAGTTTCATAGGTTCATACTAGGCTATCTGCCCTGGGGCATTTATAAGCCTAGCCCGATTGTGTTTGGCTTATGCCACCCCTTGATTTGAGTATACTGTGCTCTTTTTAAAGTTTAGTTTACTGTGCATCTGTCTAATAGTGACACAGAAGTAATCCCCGGGACAAACCTACGATCCCCCATCCACTCATCGAGATTCTTCTTGAAGAGAGTCAGTGAGGTGCTCTGCCTAACATGAATTGGAATTTTATTCCAGAGCGAAGGGAGCCTCTGGGTTATGAATCTGTCCCTCCAGCATGTTCTATTTATTTCTGTGCTGAGGTTCAAGTCCCTCGAGCGCATGGCTCTAAGGGATTTAGATTTACTGAGGTGGAACATGTCCATTAATTCTGGGTTGGAAATAGCTTTATATGTCAGGCATAGATCACCTCGAAGTAGGTGGTATGCAACTGAGTAGAGCTGGAGTTTTTTTAACTGAGCAGCATATGGCATCTGTTTGAGTCCCTTGATCCTCCTGGTGAGGTACTTTTGGGGTCTTTCTAATTGCTGCAGGTGTCGGGTAAGGTACATCCCAAAGGGGGCATTGTATTCTATGATGGGCCTGATGAGGGATGAATAAAGGGGCACGATTACCTCTCTTGATCTAGATGTGAATCCTTTCATGATGAGGTGGGCTATGTAGAAGGTCTTTCTAACCACTTTGGCAATATGGTTGTCAAAGGAGAGATTGCTATCAACTTGGGTCCCCAGATCCCTAATAACTTTCTCTGTACTTAATGGGTTACCACCTATGTGGTAATTTGTGGGCACATTGTTTTTGCCAAAGGGTATGACTATACATTTTTTGACATTTAGCTTTAGACCATGGCTATGGCACCAGTTATCCATCTCTGCGAGGCCTTTTTGAAGGATGTTTGTGTCAGCTGGAGAGTCTATTATGAAGCCCAGTTTGCAATCATCTGTGAATTTGGTGATCCATAGTCCTCCCACATTGGCCTGTACCTCAGAAAAGTAAATACCGAACAAGACAGGTCCCAGGACAGAACCTTGTGGGATGCCACTTGTGACTGGCTTCGAGTCTGACATGGCTCCAGCAACTCTGACTCTGTGGGTTCTGTCTTTGAGCCAGTTTGTGACCCATCTTGTGATATAGGGGTTTATATTTAGGCTGGATAGCGTATCTATGATGCCCGAGTGGGGTATTGTGTCAAATGCCTTTGCTAGGTCCAGATAGGCTGTGTGGACTACTTTCCCTTCATCTATGGCCTTGGTGACTGTTTCGAAGAAGTCGACCAGGTTCAAAAGGCAGGATCTGCCCTTGATGAAGCCAAATTGGGTAGTTTCTAGTGTCTGTATGTCCCCAATGTCTTTGTTTATGAGTTCCATGATGATCCTCTCCATAACCTTGCAGACTAGGCTAGTCAGGCTTATGGGGCGATAGTTTCCAGGATCCGCAGAGGCGCCACCTTTGTGGAGTGGGACCACTGTTGCTGTACGCCATTCTTCGGGCACATATCCTGTAGTGAGGCTGAGATTGTACAGCAGTTTTACTTGAGGGATTAGTTCTTCTTGGAGTTCATGAAGGACGCAACCCGGGACGCCATCTGGTCCCATGGAAGCAGTGTTTTTTGCTTTGGAGAGGGCAGCCTTCACCTGAGCATCAGAGATGTTTGGGAGGCTGCACTCTGCCAGGATAGATACTTGCTCTTTTGGGTGGAGAAGTTTGCACTGAACCTGTCTGCCAGGATACTGGTGATGTCTGTGGGTTCAGTGTATTTTTTGTCGTCTAGAATCAACTCAGAACAAGTCTGGGAGTTGCATCCCAGGTTCCTAACATAACTGAAAAAATCCTTATGATTGTCTTTAGTGTCCTGTGCAATTTTTCTCTCTCGGCTGGCCTTGGAGGATTTTATGAGGGATCGTAATTTTTTGCTAGTACTGATCAGAGATGCCTTCCCTTTTAGGGATTTTGCTCTATCATGTAGTAGCTTCCGCCTTCTGTTGTACAATTTATTTATGGCTGGGGTCCACCAGACTGGACGCCTGCCTTTGGATGATTGGGTCTTGATTTTCTTTGGGATAGCATGATCCATGCATTCCTGGAGATGTCCGTAGAATGCGTTTATATAGGATTCTGCAGTCTGGGCCGTAGTTTCCACTGGCCCTGGGGCCTTGAAGGATTCCACTTCGGTTTTGAGAAGTGTGAAGTTCGCTTTTGAGAAGTTTTTCACTGTGGTTTTCTGGGCTGGGGGTGGGGTCGGGATGTGGATATCCAGTGAAATTAATTTATGGTCTGATCTTACCAATGAGGGATATACTTCTGGTATGGAGCATAGAGTCTCCATATTGGTAGCGATCAGGTCTAGTATGTTTTCCCCTCTTGTGGGAGTGGTGACTAGTTGTTCCATAGCATTTGAGTTTATAAATTCCAGGAACCTTTGGGCTAAGGTGCTGGGGCTTGAGTAATGCTTCCAGTCTATGTTTGGGTAGTTGAAGTCACCCAATATAATGGTGTTCGGAGAGATCTTCATGTTCTCCAATGTTTTCAGGAGAGCCGAGTGGGATTCCTGACTTTGAGAGGGTGGTCTGTAGGATGCTATAGACTGAAAAGCAGTCGTGCCCACTGTCAGTTGCACATTGATGGTCTCCGATACTTCGTGCAATGCCACTAACTTGGAGGTGTGGATATCCTTGATAAATATGGAAACTCCCCCTCCTTTTGTGGTTTGGTCCGGGTTTTGGTAGAGAAAGAGAGACAGAGAGAGAGAGTCCAGTAAATGTGTATCTATGTTTGTGTGCCTTTGTATGTGTGTGAGTGCATGCTTCACTTACATCTTTTTACAAAAGGAGAGTCCAATGCATCCCTGATGTGAGGGACTCTGCCCCCTCCATCTCCTTATTTATATGTACTAAATCTATGGTTGCACAGCCAGCGACAAAAGTGAACATTTAATAAATATGGGAGTTATTGACTACACATACATAAAAACTTAAAAAATTGTACAGCTTATTTTATTGTACTGCTAGACTCCTTTTGCAAAAGTATCTTTGTGACTCTTCAAAGTATTGCAATTGTGCTAACATTCAAGTGTCTGCGAGCAAAGCTTAATAAATATTTTCTATTTGTAGATGTATCTCATGTCTATGTATCGTTGAACAATGTGGTTGATGACTTATTCTTATGAAGTAACGAATGGAAAAATGAAAGTGAAGTAGAAGTGTGTAAGTTGAGTAAATAACATTTATGGCAGTTTTATGAAGAGTGCATTGTAAAAAGAATAATGTTTCTTTAAATCTGTACTGCTTTTATTAGCTGTACTTGTTTGTACTTGTTTCTTAAAGAATGCTTGCCACAGTGCTGTATAAGACATCCTCAGAGCCATTACTGATGAATTTACTTCACATCTGTCAGACGGCATCAGAAATGCTCAGTCTAAGGATCTAAATGTCTTCTGCAGTACCAACAGAAGAGTTTGGAGGACAGGCATATTTTGCAGAGGATACTACTGCTGCAGAAGACACTCATCATCTACATAAAATAAAGTTCATCTCAGTCCATTTTCAAATGCAACTTAGATGCATGGATAGGAAACAGAAAATGTATCACAGAACTTTCCCCTGTGCTACTAATGGACAGAGGAAGTTCCTAAAGGCTTTATCCCATGCCTGTGCCCCCTCATATTATCTATGGTGTGAGCCCAATTATTCTTACTCGGGACAAATTTTAGCCAAATGGGTAGGTTATTAAGAGCACAAAAAGGAAAATGGCTAGGCTTAAAATGGTCTGCAAGGGCAGCTAGCCTACTATTTACCTTTTGACCTCTGAACCGATTAGTGAGAGCAGTTTTGTTTAACAAGTTAGTGAATGTAATACAAAAAGAGGTCTGTACGAAGCACAACCACAGCAGTATCATGAGAGCAAGAGTTAAAACCACAGTGAAAGAAGTCCTTGAATATGGCACTGGGAAGTGAACCTGTCAGAGGAACCCAGAGAGTGACTGAGTTGGAGAGAGAGAGAAAGAGAGAGAGGGAAAGAGAGAGAGAGAGAGAGAGAGAGAGAAAGAGAGAGAGGGAAAGAGAGAGAGAGAGAGAGAGAGAGACAGAGAGAGAGACAGAGACAGAGAGAGAGAGAGAGAGAGAGAGAGAGAATGACAGAGACAGAGACATTCCAGTACAAGACTGATTTAAAGGTCCTCCTGGTGATTTTGTTAAATTACAAGACATTATTTTGCTCAGAAGACTGTGCATTTTTTAATTTGTATAGGATAAAGTGCATTATTTTATAAAACCTTGTGTTACAGCTGCTTTATTTTAACGCTTAATAAAGATAAATAAATAGTTACATAGAAATAAATATAGATGTGTGTACGTGTGTGTGTGTATGCTTTCAGTGGGTTATGATGAGTGTGCTTTCCTGTGTGAGTTTAATACTGAATGCACAGTATTTTGATTGCACAACCTCTTGACTGTCAAATACTTATGTATTCAGAATACTGTGTTTTGACAGGTTGTGATTGCTAAGTTTGTTTTGCTTCGGGATACATGGTGGACGGGGAGACTGGATGCAGTATTAACATGGAAAGACAGTGATTTTCTTCTGTAGGGAGATATTTCCTTCTTGGATTTGCTTTAACAATGGAGTTGTTGCATTTAAGTACCCTTATAGGTGTGTGAGAGGCTAGATGCACCACATGAGGGAAAAGAGGGACTAGCCTCCCCTGCAAAGAAGAAAAAAAAATTCTACGTTCTCTTGGCACTTGCTTTTGCTTTTTAAATGGCTAAGTTTTATGATGTGCCTGAATTATTTTTGGTATTTAAGATTTTGTAGCTGCAGTATTGATTTCAGATTTAGTGAGGCTCAATATCTGTGGCATTGAGATTACCTTACATAACCACGCACATGTGTATAGAGAAATATATATACATACATATATATATATATATCTACTATATATGTATATGGGTTCCCCTTGGAATCTCAAAATCCTAAAACTTCGAATTTCATATAGTCGAGATCAAATGATTGAAGGGTTAGAACTTCGAAATTCTGAATGAAGATTTTCCTTTTCCTTGCTATAGTGTGATCTTAGAGTTGGTATATTTAAGTAGCGGAGGTGTGGGAGGGCAGGAGGGCTTGCCACCCTGCAGAAACATTGAGAAAGTTCTTTTTTACTTTTGGATTTATTGCGGAATATCAAGATTCCCAAACATTGATCATATGGTCTCGATCATATGAAATTCGATGTTTCGGAAATTCAGGATTCAGAAATTAATCCATACACACACACACACACACACACACACACACATATATATATATATATATATATATATATATATATATATATAGTTTACTATCATTAAGTCGAAAGTCAGAAAAAATCATGTCTGTATTGTCGAATTTTCACATCGGAAATGAACATTTCCGAATCAACCAAACCTCGAAAACAAGAGTGTATTGTCGAAAATGTCGCTCACGACATGTACGGCAATACACAGCACGCTCACCCTTCCCATAAGCACCTATCTACCTAACCTAAACACACAGTTATGCAGGGGGGCTGCGCCCCCCCCACACCCCCCCTAACTTAATATTCCAACTCCGAGATCGCACTACAGTGAGGAAAGGGATGTATTTCCCTAACCGCACTGTACTGCGATCCGCTCCCATGAGCGAACGTTGGAATTGAGAATGCACAGTCCATTCGCAATGGCAACGTTCGCTCACATCACCTGCCGCAATATGAAGTATTCGAACATCTGTTGTTCGAATACTTCATAGCCGTGCAAGTGCACGTCGGCATTGTGATAGTAAACCTATATATATATATATATATATATATATATATATATATATATATATATATATTTCTGTACACATGTGTGACGGCTGTTTGTGTATGTATATATGTGGATGTGTGCGTGTGTTTGCATGTGTGCGTGTGTGTGTGTGTGTGTGTGTGTGTGTGTGTGTGTGTGTGTGTGTGTGTGTGTGAGAGTCTGTGTCTGTGTGTGTGTGTTTGTGTGTGTATACACATAGATAAATAATTTCAAAGCACATTTTGAGATTCTGAGAGGAATCTTACATCACAGAAAGCTACTATGGTGGTTGTGATGCCCCAGCACTGGCCCAATAATTAAGGAGCCTCAGTTCTCACCACTGGCAACAGTGGACAAAGTACACACTGGGAGGATGACAAATACATAAACAGTAAGGTGAAATTTCCCTTAAGAGCACAGAGAGATCACAGTCAGTCTGGGGCTGGTTTCTCTCTCTATCTCCAGATGCTCAATAAGACTCGCCACGGCACGGCTATAGGTTTGAGATCTCAGCTGACCTTACCTTAGTAACTTGGCATTTTGCTGGCTGGCTCGATGTAGTCATGTTAAAGGATTGTGGTCTGTAGCTACAGTGAATTTCCTTCCATACAAATAAGGCTAAAGTTTCTACAGTGCCCACACTATGGCTAGACATTCCTCCCTGGGTTGGAGCCTACGACTGAGGTATACCACTGGGTGCTCTTCGCCCTCTGAGGAAACCTTGCTGAGTATAGTCTCACCCCATGGTTGGAAGCATCCACCTGCACAACAAATTCTTTGCTGTAATCTAGACTGGCTGACACCCAGTCCTCCCAAAGCTCTTTTAAGCTTCTGAAATGCCAGTTCAGATGCTGTCGTCTACACTACCTTATCTGGCTTGTTTTTCCTTGTCAGACCTGTGAGGGGAGCAGCTATGGAAATATAATTGGGGACAAACTTAATGTAGTACCCTGCTGTCCCTAAGAATGCCCTCACTTGCTTTTTGGTAACAGGAGCTTGTCATGCCTGAATGGCTTCCACTTTGACAGGTTCTAGCCTGATCTTACCACTCCCAACTCTATGTCCCAGGTAGGAGACCTCTGCCATACCCACCTGACACTTACTGGGCTTAATGGTCAACCCTGCCCTCTGTAGTCTGCTCAGCACCTCCCTGACATGCTGAAGATGCTGTTGCAGGAACGGCTGTAGATGGCTATATCATCAGGGTAAGCAAGGGCAAAATCTCCTGCTAATATACAATCTACCAACCTCTGGAAAGTCATTGGGGCATTTTTCATCCAACGGAAAACATCTTCGTGAACTCATACAAGTCAAAAGGAGTCAGAAAGGCTGCCCTCTCTCTCTCTAGCACTGGAAGTCAAGGGCACCTGCCAGTAACCCTTGGTAAGGTCAATAGTGGTAAGATACTTAGCCCAATCCAGCTGCTCTAGGGCTTCAGCTGTCCTAGGCATGGGGTAAGCATCTGACTCTGTGTGACTATTTAATTTCTTGTAGTCTACACAGGACCTGGTGCTGCCAGCCTTCTTTGGCACCAGCACCACTGGGGAGGCCCAGGGACTGCTGGACTCCTGGATTGCCACTAGTTCCAACATTTCCTGTATCTCAACCCTCAGAGTCTGTTTAACTCTCTTAGGCACCCTATAAGGGTCCTGCTTAATAACCCTTTGGGATCCTGTATCCACCTGGTGCTGCATCAGGTGAGTACACCCTGGTTTCCCAGAGAACATGTACAAAAAACTCCTGTAACACTGCTCAAATTTCTTAAACCTGGGAAGGGGATAGCTGCTAGGACATTGCTACCACTTCTACTGAGGTGTCAGTCTGTGGCTCACTGAGGAGATCAGTCACTAGATCCCCCTCAGACTCCTCCTGCCATCCACTGCAAATACTCAGCACAAAGGTTTCCCTATCATGGTAAGGTTTCATCACTTTAACATGGTACAATTTAAGCCCCTGCCTCCTGTCTAGAAGTTCTACAATGTAGTTAACATCCAAAAGAAAGAACCCAGAGGACCAGATGTCTGAAACCTGTTACCCAGGGGCGGCTCGTGGCATCGGGCTGCCGGACTGCAGCCCCCTCAGCTAGACAGCTGAGTACTTAGTTTATTTTTTTTTTTTTATGCAAAAAAAAAAAAAAAAAATGAAATCTGTTCTTTAACTTTAAATTTCGAGTCCGCGACTCGAAATTACGCGCATGCGCATTGCGCGCTTCTATTGCAACTCCGCAACAGCGTTTTTTTTTTTTTTTTTAAGTCTTGCTGCAATGTTTACATTGCAGCCCGGAGGAGCTTCTAAGGCATCATTGTGATGCCCAGAACTCCCCAGAAGTCTATGCGGTTGAGACACAAACCGCATAGACATGGAAGGGGCTCAGACTGCGACGTCCGCAGGCACGTCATGACGTGCTTGCTGGGCAAATGCTGCTGATTGGTTGTCACTCTCTTCCCGGGCTTTATGTCCTGGGAAAAGAGCGAGAATCAGTCAGTTGGTTTTCGGCGTTGGACCTAGTAGTGACCTTTTTTTTCCCTGCTGCTTAAACAGTACAAAAAAACATTTTTTTTTATTTTTTGGCACAACAAGAAGAGAGAAGAAGAGCGCGAGGCAACAACAACTGTGGTGGACCTGGTGGATTTATTATTGCTGCTTCAGTGCTTCCCTGCTGCTTTTTTCATCAGGCTGTTCTGGAATCAACAGGTGAGTTATTTACTATTTATTTCATTACTTATTAATCCAATGCATTGTAAAATATATATTAGATATTTTAGTATTATTATAATTATTATTGTATCACCTCATTGCTATGTCAGACTGTTTTAGATAAATGTATAAAAGCTATGTTATGATTTTATTTATTATTTATACACAGGTTGACAGCTGTGGTGAGAACTGAATTCACTGAATATGTTTGGGGGCTGTATTCCCCATTACTGGCTTTGTCTATGTGATTTTTGCTTAGAGGTTGAGAACTATGGAACTGAATTCGCTAAATATGTTTGGGGGCTGTTTTCCCCATTATTGGCTTTGTTTAGGTGTTTGTGCTAAGAGGTTGACAGCTATGATGAGAACCAAATTCACTAAATGGTAGCCATTTAAGTTTAAGTCTTCCTCACTTTCACAAAGCAGATGATTTGACATAGTGGTATATTGTACTGACTGTTTTGCACAGGGTCCTGGGTTCAATACTTCATCTATGTGATTTTTGCTTAGAGGTTGAGAACTATGGAAATGAATTCGCTAAATATGTTTGGGGGCTGTTTTCCCCCATTATTGGCTTTGTTTAGGTGTTTGTGCTAAGAGGTTGACAGCTATGGTAAGAACCAAATTCACTAAATGGTAGCCATTTAAGTTTAAGTCTTCCTCACTTTCACAAAGCAGATGATTTGACATAGTGGTATATTGTACTGACTGTTTTGCACAGGGTCCTGGGTTCAATACTGCCTATGTGATTTTTGCTTAGAGGTTGAGAACTATGGAACTGAATTCGCTAAATATGTTTTGGGCTGTTTTCCCCCATTATTGGCTTTGTTTAGGTGTTTGTGCTAAGAGGTTGACAGCTATGGTGAGAACCAAATTCACTAAATGGTAGCCATTTAAGTTTAAGTCTTCCTCACTTTCACAAAGCAGATGATTTGACATAGTGGTATATTGTACTGACTGTTTTGCACAGGGTCCTGGGTTCAATACTTGGCAATAAAATGTATGGTGGTAACACAGCATTTTATTCTAGCAATTTTCCAACATTATACAAGCAATGTTTAAAATGTGTGCCATTTTTTTTTGGCTTTTGCCCCCCCCCCCAATAAATTTTGGCTTTTTCCAGATTTCTTGTGCTGCACCTTTATTTCAGAAATGCATGTAGATTATTTTATTTTGTCAGCTGCTTAAGTTAGCAGTACTAATATTAAAAAGTGTCCCTTCTTTGACAGGCTCCCAGCTGTATTGTGTGGCAATTTTATATTTCTGCATCACATTTTTGGTCCATTTTTCATAAAATTGTGTTTTTTTTGGCAAATTAGTGGCAAATCATTAAATACTGAAATCTGAAAATAATGACAGACATTTCAGTTTCAGATTTTATACCCTTCAGAAAATTCATACTAATGCAAGACCTACTATTCTATTACCTTTCTAAGTTTATAAGAGCAATATCTAAAAATTGTCCCTATTTTTGGGCCTTTGTCCCACTTCTGTGTATGGCTTTGTCCAGATGTCTTGCTCTGAGGTTGAGAGGTATGACAAATGTGTCAGGGCCATCACAGTCAGAGATATTTCAAATTGTGACATACTTATTGCAACCCACTCCTCCATGTAGTGACTCTGGATGTGTTCAAGCAAGGCAAGGAGCAGTTATACAGTGTAAATGTGCAGAGTATCCCCCTATCCAAGGTAGACACAAGTACTACAGTGGCTTTCCATCTGTCCTTGATTTTGCAGAATGTTCTGGTTTCTGTCATATTTTTATACTGTTGAGTTATGCTTATTATTCAGAAAGTGCCTGTTGCTCTGTGTTTAAGTAGCAATGCTTTAATGACCATCAGGTAAGCTTGTCTGAGATTGTAAGATGCAAGTAAGCTTTAATAAGCATACTGTTAAAGAACTGCCAACATTGAAAGCCTTTCTGTTGTTGCCATGCAGAAAATACTTACATAACTAGATAACGTATAAGCCTTGGGTATTGAAATACATATGACAGTATTTGTAATAAAGGACATGATTACAGTATTTTAAAAAGCTCATTACATTTGTTGGAGACTTGCAGTCATCTTTGCAGGCTTTAGCTGTAAACTAAACAGAATGCCAATCTATCATATGTGTATCTATCTTATGTATCTTGAGCTTGTTTCTTGTTTGCCTTTCATTTTTTACTTTGATCATGTTTTCCCCATGAAACAAGAAGACAGTTGTTGTCAGGCAGCAGGTCTTCTTTAGATAAGAAACATTTTTACAAGTGGGGGTATCGCAGAGATTGCTACTTTCAGCATGTTACTTGATACTTTAATAAAGCTGAATATAAATTATAAGTAGAACTGCAGTGCAAGGAGAAGTGGTTTGAGTTGAGTGCTGCTTGTTTTTCTTATACTTGATTTTGACTGCCATTCCAGTAATGTATTTAAAAAGTAATTTATTTTTTCATGCCTCACAACCTTTTTGTTTCCATCTAGATATTATGTAAGCTATCATGCAGCCAATGCATTGAAATATTTTTTTTCTTCTACACTTCATTTTGTCTTGATTGGACTCTCATAATTATGGTTTGACACCCAGGGCAGCGTATTTAATTAAAGTTACAGTTTTTGTGGTTTTGAGCATAGCTCCACCCCTTTCTAGTTGACCACACCCCTTCTCATTGACCCCCACCCCACCCATTCAGCTGTCTCCTGCAGCCCCCCTTTGATTTGAAGTCACCAGCTGCCACTGCTGTTACCACACACAAAACCAGCTTACGTTGGTGTGGTAAACCCGTATACCTTCAGCCAATGATGTTGAAAAACAAGGTACAGTCAAACAAACAGTTCTATATCCAATTGTGAAAGGAACCAGTCCGTTGAAAAAAGACAAAGTTGCTTTTAATAATCCGCAAAGATCATGAAAAAACGAGCACTTTCACCTGGCGCATCCCAGGCTTTTTCAAGTTGTATTGTGCTGTATGGCCATCTACTTAATTTATATCACAAGATAGGCCAACTACTTAATCATTTAAAAATACAATTAGATAATTGGTTAATGAAATAATTCACTTGTTGACAATTAAAAATACAAATACAAAATAGCTTAAAAATGGACAATAAAACATAGACAATATACTAGTATTTGTCAATTGCTTTTTAAAAATGCTGACATAATGTGCTTAAAATATATGCTTAGAATTAGTTGCATAAATAAATATGTAAAAAGGTTTTGTGCAAACATCGAATGAGCTGATACTAAACATTCAGAATCATACATAAAACGAACACTAATAGAAATTGTATTAATGACTTGTTAAAACTGAAAAACACAAATTGCCCCATAATAACCATTCCAAAGGCTTAAATGGAGTAGAACACTGATACCCTAGCAATTACCTACTAGTTAGCCAAGTCTTGTACATTTGTAAAAATAAAGTAAAGTGCTACTGTGCTGTAAATAACCTATTACTTCAAATTTAAGCCAGATTGTGACAACAGTGCATAGTGCAACGTGGGCCTGATATATTATAATTTATTTCTTCTAGCTTTGAGCACGCTCTTGAGACTAACACTGTCATTCATCCCAGGGAATCTTGTGGCATCTAATGCTAGTTGCCACATTAGTTCTCGGTAGTTAATGTTAATGTAGTTAACATCACTGACCTTCCTTACCACTTTGTAGGGGCCCTCTGAAGCTGCCTATAACATGTTGTGTCTGACAGGAATGAGAACCATAACCTACTGCCCTACAGCATACTCTCTAGCTCAAGCATTCCTCTCATACCAGATCTTTTTCTGCTGTTGGGATACTGCCAGGTTTTCCTGGGCCAAGCCAATGAATTCATTGAGCCTTATACTGAGATTTAGGACATATGCCACAACAGATTCCTTGTAGGATTCACACTCACCCTCCCACTCATCTTGAATCAAATCTAGAGGCCACCTCACCCTATGCTCATACAGCAACTCAATGGGTAAAAAACCTGTGGATTCCTGGGGCATCTCACTGTAAGCAAACAACAGATGGGACAAATATTTGTCCCACTCCTTCTTGAACTGGTCTGCAAATGTGCTTAGCTTCATCTTGAATGTAGAGTTTAACCTCTCAACAAGACCATTAGTCTGAGGATAGTGACGGGGGGCTCTTTAGGTGCTTCACCCCACAGTACTTACTTCTGCAGACAAGCCATCCAGTCTGATGTGAAATTGGCACCTCTGTCAGTCATTTTTTCTTTTAGAGAACATACCCTGCTGAAAATCTCTAACAAAGCATTTGAAACCTTTTCTGCCTAAATGGAGGACAATGCCACTGCCTCAGGGTATCTGGTAGCATAATCTATTACCTTATACGTCTTCCCTTTGGAACTTAGGGACCTGAGAGGCCCCACAATATCCATAGGTACCCTCTGAAATGGCTTCTGAATCACAGGCAAAGGCATCAGAGGATGTTTCCCCTTGTTTGCTGCCTTGCAACCCTTTGGCACTGCTCACAGGTCCTGCAGTACCTTGTTACATCTCTAGAAATCCCAGGCCAATAAAAGCTCTGCATAATACGTATTTTGGTATGCTTTATGCCCATATGATCTGCAAAGGGAATATCATGGGCTATGGCTATAAGTGCCAGACTGTAGGCTCTGGGCACTAATAACTGCTTCATTCTTTCACCATATATCCCTCCCTCAGGGATGTACTCTATATACCGTAACCATTTGTCCCAGTATACAGATTCCCCTTTCCCTTGATAATCTGGTGCCTCACTAGCTACCTCCCTCAGGCCTTGTAATGTAGGGTCTGAGAGTGGAGCCTGTCTAAACTTACTCTTGGTAACCCTTCCCAGCTCCCCTTCCACAGTAAGTCTGGCATCCTTTGAAAGTGATGCCTCACTGTCAGCCTGGGTACTACTACTCACCTCTGCCGGTGCAGTCATTCTGTCCAAGGGAACATTAGTACCCACAATTAGCTGTGGCTCACCTTCAGTCTCACTGCTTCTGGGTAGCTCCCACCCTAAGTAACCACCTTACCAGTCCTGGCTGCAAGTGTGCAGTCTCTCTGAGTCTCCCCCGCGCTACCAGCCCCACATGCTTGCTTGGCTGAGTATAACTGCATGCACACAAGGTACTGCATTATCAAAATCATTCCCTATCAGGACATCTGCAGGGATATCCTCAAACACACTTACTTGCTGGCTTCCTTTTCCACTCTCCCACTCAAGGTGATCCCTAGCCAAAGTTATTTGGAATGAGATCCCTCCTAAAGCTCTGACCGGAGTAGACTGCCCAAGCAAGTAGTGCTCCTCTTTAAGCATTGCAAGCTTCACAATCATTAGGTCAGAGGCTGTGTCTCTCTTAGCAGTGGCCTCATTTCCTCCACTAAGATAGGATATAACCTCTTGTGCTAGTTTGGTACCTTTGTTGTTTCAAGACAAGTTACTGCTGGCATTTTGTTATTCCCACTTACTGGTTTTTCCACCTGTTGTTCGCCACCTTACATCCGTGGACATCTATATGTTACATGGCCCTACTGGTTGAATTTAAAACATTTAACCATTGGTCCTGGATGTGTAGCTGGACTAGTAGCTTGACCTGCTGCTGGTGGACTCTTTTGGGGCAGTTTGGGCTGCCCACCATAGGCTCCATTAGACCCATGAGCAGCAGTGGATGTCCCTTTCTTGTGCAGCAATGCCCTGCTTGCTAGCTATAGGTCTCCCTTCTTCCCCAACTCATCTGCAGTTTTGCATTGTCTGTCAGCTAACCAGATTTTCATGTCCTCAGGCAAAGTGCTAAGGGCTTGTTCCCTCACCAAAAGTTCTGCCTGCCTTGAAAAAGTGGAGACCTGGCATCCACTCATGCACCTATGAAAATAAGTGCTTAGTTCAGCAATATTTTCACACAAACTTTCATCTGACTTGTGTCTATGCTCACAAAATTCTTTACTATATGCTTCAGGTGTTAACTTAAAACATTCTAACAAACAATTTTTGATTGTATTATAACTTATCAGTATCAGACAATTTAGAAATAGCAGTTACAGCTTTATCATGGAGAAAGGAGCTCAGGAACTGTACCCAAAGCACTGGGTCAATATTATACTGTTTACATACCCTTTCAAGCATATGAATGAAACTATCAAAATTATTCCCATCTGTAAATTGTAGAAGGAATTTACTGACCATTCTTGCTTCTGTGGTTCGGTTTCTCCCTTCCTCATTACCTCCATGACCCTGCCGAAGAGTCAGCATCTCCTTTTAATGTTGCCTCTGCCTCTGATTCTCTTCATCTTCCAGATGTCTCAGTCTCTCGTTGCTGCTTCTAATTCTATTTGTTTCTCCTGCTGCAGTCTCTCTGCTGTTTCTATTACTAACTGTTTGGCCTCCAGACAGATTTTACGCCCTCTGTGTAAAGGTTGAGCTGTCCATTTGCTGCGAGTTGTACATGTCCAAAGCCAGCCTGGTTGTCCTCCTGATTGCCATTTTGTGATGCAACTGTGCTTAAAGCTGCAATAATTTCTGCTGTAGTCAGGTTAGCATGCACCAATCCTTTAGCCTGGCACATCTCAGCCATCTGGCTCCTTGTCAGCTTGCCATACTCTTAGGCTGACATGCTTGCCTGCTCTACCTGAGTAACTAAGCTACCTAACAAAAAAAAAAGCAAAAAAACATTTGTGATATGAAACTCTGGCTGTTCACTGTGTGGCTGATTGAGAGTACAAACACCTTCAGTAGCCACTGTTCATAGGCTTCAGGAATTCAATATCCACACCACTACAAGACAATTAATATGTGATGCCCCAGCACTGGTCCAGTAATCAAGGAGCCTCAATCCTCACCACTGGCAACAGTGGGGAATGTACACACTGGGATGATGACAAGTAAAAACACAGTAAAGTTCAATTTCCCTTAAGAGCACATAGAGATCACAGTCTGTCTGGGGCAGGTTTCTCCTTCTTTCTCCTGATCCCCAATAAGACTCCCCACTGGCACATATATCGGGTTGAGATCTCAGCTGAGTGGTCAAACCAAGAGCATCAGTACCCTCTCTGCCCAACCAGTGCTTTGCGTCCCTGACTAAGTAGCTGACACTGAAACTCTTTGAAATTTGATTTATATACCAACACACACGCACACACACACACACACACACACACACACACACACACACACACACACACACACACACACACACACACACACACACACACACTCCTGGGAAAGGCTGGTGCAGGTTTACTAGTTATGCCCCCTTCTGCCCAGACAATAAGATAGTTTCCACTGCCACTAACCACTACTTATCAGCTACTTTAAGGCCCTTAACAAAGGGTACCCAATCCTACTGTGTAATGTTACTATGAATCCAAATGTTAATTTGACCAACAGCAAGGCTATTTAGGAGTGGCCTGTACAGTGTCACCAAGTAGATATGCAAGTACTCTCAGGGTCTATATCACGTTGTTGAAGTTTTACAACTTCAAATGCTATATGGTCGAAACCATATGTTCAAAGTTGTAAAACTTTGAAAACTGAAAAAATAGAAATAATAAAAACCATAACTGACAGTTGTAAGCAAGGGGGCAAGCCCCCCTGCACTCTTCACATGGTGGTCTGCACCCCCACACCCCCCCGCTCTTTAAATATACCAACTCCCAGACCACACTACAATGCACTACAGTATGGAAAGGGAAGATTTGCCTTTACTACATTGTAGTGGGATCTCAAATTTGGTATATTTAAAGAGCGGGGCATGTGGAGGACACAACCCCCCATGTGGGTGGTGCAGGGGGCTTGCCCCCCTGCTTACAACCGTCAGTTACGTTTTTTATTATTTTAATTTTATTTTTTTCAATTTTTTCGAAGTTTTACAACTTCAAACATATGGGTTCGACCATACAGTGTTCAAAGTTGTAAAACTTCGACAACGTGATTTAGACCCATACTCTAAGAGCTTAAAGATGTCTCACAAATATTAGCCACAATGACAGGTTTAAATATATTTAATAATAAATAACAAAAGAACAAGACCATACTCAATAAGTAATCAGTTACATCAGTGTTCAAAATCACAGGAAATATTTAAAACATAATTGCAGGGCAGACTCAAATAAATAAAGAAAACATCTAAGCTATACTTTACTATATTCCTGTCTGAATCTAGAAGAGTTACTATACCCTATAAACTTACTTACAGCAAGGTAAGTGCTGATGTAGTGATAAGTGGATGTTCTTGTTAGGGCAAAGACAAAATAAAAAAATGTCCAGTCTCTCTCTCAGAGAGTTACTAAATTAATATCAAATATTACTGCTGTGTTAGCTTGGATGACATCACTTTTTGCCACTTGACCAGTTCCCAAGCTAAACCCCCTTTGTCAGATACTAACAGAATTTTAGCATCTCTCTATGGAAAAATATATACCTCTCAGATGTCTGCAGATCCTGGAAGTCATAAACCAATAAAACACCTATATATCTTAAACCTAGTAATTACTTCTCTTTCAGAACAATACAAAAACTTCTAGCTCTAGACATTGTGTCTGCTACTGCACTGAAACTGAGGGATAACATATCTTTCCTTGCATGGTTATAAAACAATATAATTTCAACAATGTTCTCTGAAGTATTTTCAAGTTAACCTCCTGTGTCCCAGTTTCCATTAGACATATACATCTAAACCATCACAATAGTGCAGGTACATTCCTCTTCTATTCCAAAAGGACATACTCTGGTTAAATTTCAGCTCAGTACTTTACACATACTTCTGTATAAATCATATCAATAGTCACAAATGACATAGAATTATTTAGAAAATTCCAGATAGCTTGGCTGGCAGTGTTTCCCTTTGTCACAGTTGTCTTCATTGATGTTTCATATTTATGTTGCTATTATAGTCGTTAGAGTACTTATAATTCATTTTGAACTGCAGTCTTTCTTTGAAACCAGAAAAGTGAAACTGCACTAAATCTTGAATTGTATAGGAGTACTGTGCTAAAAAGCAAAACTTATAAAAGAGTAATACAAGAAGATGAGTAATGTGTTTTAAATAAAAACTAAAAAAAAAATCAAAACTAAGTGAAATAAGTAATAACATATGGAATAACTATGCAAAATGCTGTCTTTTTTAAAGAATATTTTTAGACCCTTTATTCTAGAAATGCAGTGGCATTTTCAGGTTTCCATTTAGTGACTATGATGATATGACATTGTAAATCTTGCATATCTGCAGTGGAAAATTCCTTATGGATAGTAATGTTTCAATGTGGTATGGGTCATTGTAACAGATAACTACCAAATGGATTCTCAAAAATAATAGTCAAATATGCACCAAAGTGTAATCATTATTATATAACAGGGAATTCAATAAAGCCTACACAGAGTGATTTTCTATATAAGCATGGTGGCACAGAGCTTGCACGGAAGTAAGCTGCCATGCAATCCAGTAAACAGAGCAGAGGGACATGCATGAGCATGTTGACAAAGAAGTGTCCATGGCATGCAAATCACCTCATAAGGAAGTGAATTGCATGCAAATGAGGGAGCTGAAGTGATCCGTCAAGCAGATAGGCAGTCCTGTAAAACTAATGTTGGTGTCTGAAGTGTACATGGAAAATATTTGTGTACAAAAAAATAAAAATGGAACAGGGGCTGAAAAAGCCCATTTAGAAGGTCAGGAATTGCATAATAGGCATAGTAATGTGCAAAACTATGCCCTGTGTGTCCAGAAAATCATGCAAAATAATGTAATACATATTTTTAATACTCATATTACATTTGTGCAGCACGCAAAAGTGCCATTATGCAAACAAATATTAAAAAGTATAAAAAGTAAAAAAATAAGAAATATGTGAGGATAATGCATTATAGGGCCCTGCATGGAGTATACACAATGGTAGATTTCAGTGGTTGCTAAGGAGGCAGACCCTAGAATAGTGAAGTATCCAGGTTGTGTGCACTTACCTGTGTGCAGATGAGCTGGGGTTACTGAATATCAAAAATGGGCTCCTGTGTCCACAGATAAAATCCGTGTAGCACCAGAATATTGTTGGTGTCCAGACAAGAGCTAGCTGACATCAAAAGGAGGTGTGTTGCTATATGTTTAAACTTATTGGAGCTCAGCAGCACCCATTTGCGTGGCTCACAATTCAGCTAAGCAGGGGGTGTTTCCAGTGTTGCTAGGGTTTGTTTAGCTGTGGGGTGCATGTTTTAGCTGGTTTGAGCTATGCTAAGCATGCCCATGCATGGGGAGTATGTCCAGACTGCTGAGCATTGTTTATACCTTCCAAGTGGATTTGTGCACCACAGTGCTTAGCAGGAAAGGCAGTTTAAAAAAAAAAAAAAAGGAAAGGAAATTGCCTGGGAAAGCCGATCATGCAGAAAACACTGATAACTCCTGTTCTACTTAAACTGGCACATTCAAAAAACTCAATGAGGTACCTGGCAGGTGGAATGCATCATAGTTAGCCAATCACACAGGATGCATTTTCAGCACAGCACCATAAAGTATGCATACACCCTACAATCTGACCCCCCCCCACACACTCTGCAATATTGGAGTACAAACTTGGGAATTTTAACTGACAGAATGCTAGGGGCTGCTGCTGCTCTGCTACATCTATATGTGCTCGATGCTGAGGTCAGTGCTGATGCTGCAACTAACAATAGGCCTAGACTGAGAAGGAGAAGAGTGTTCAGGCCCGAGGTAACCTTCCAAGAACTACATGAGCTGGAGACTATAGAGCACTACAGGCTGGCAGGGACATACTACAAGAACTCTGCCACCCTCAACTCAGACTCAGAGCCAACAGAGTGAAACCCATCCCAGTGGAAACAAAGTTATGTGTAGCCCTTAGAATACTTGCTACAGGTACTTTTCAAAGACCAACTGGGGACATGATGGGGGTCTCACAGGAATCGGCATCCAGGGTACTCCACCAGTTCCTAGTTGCCATGCAAACACATGCGAGTGAGCACATTTATTTACCATGCACACCTGAGGAGAAGGCCTGCAGTATGCATCTCTTTTACAATGTTGCACACTACCCTAAGGTGGCATAGACTGTACACATGTACACATTAAAGTACCACCCACTGAGGAGGGTAGAGTCTACATCAATCACAATGGGTATCACTCCATCAACTGCCGGGCCATGTACAATGCCCTGGGAATCATCATGAATGTGTGCGCTGGCAGCCCTGGCAGTTATCATGACTCCCATATCTGGCACGCATTACAGCTGTACCAGACGTTAGCAGGGGGGGATCCCATACCGCCATTTAATGGGGAATGCTGGCTATGCACTGGAAACTGTGGCTGATGACACCATTCAGAAATGCACACACACCTACCAAAGACTGTTATAATAAGGCACACACACAAACTAGGAACATCATAGAGCATGTGTTTGGGCTGCTCAATTCATGGTTCCAGTGCCTGAATATATCTGGTGGAGCCCTGCAGTACCCTCCAGCCACAAGTGCACAGATGTTCACAGTATGTACCATGCAACACAATATGATCCTGCAGAAGCAGCTGCAGCAGGATCATCGCAGGGAAGGGACACACAATCTCGCCAGCAGTGCCAAGGTCCCCATAGACACACCCACAGGGGGACTCGGAGGAGGAACTCCCTGAGGCTGTCCCTGTAGTCAAACATAGGCATGTCCAGTATGCGAAGAGGCAACACATAGCACATGCACTGACAAACTAGGGTCCTAGCGACTAACACCTTACTCTGACTCACATACATAGTAAACAGAATGCCAGCCACACCACACAACTTGTACCTTACCATGTTTTGGCTGTGTACTACATGCATCAGATAGAGTCCACCCTGGCAAACAGGTACCACAACTGCTGTGGGCACAAGGTAAGTCACTCTCCTTTACAACAGATGTACAGAGTACTAGACTATTGTTGCATATGTATGGACCTGCTGCATTTATGCAATGGAAGAGAGTGGGCAATTGGGCTACTTGCAAAGAACAAACAGCTGTGTGGGACAAACCAAAGACCAAAAACCAAACTAGTAATCCACAAAATTCTGACAAATGACTGTGAGCCAATGAACTTATAAAAATACACAAACGAAATGCTGCACAAGCTGGTGGACCACAAGGTAGGAGCCCCAGTACACAAAACCAAAAAAAAAAAACAGTCAAACCAGCGTAATAGGGCTGCCAGGACATAAACCAAAGTAAATCCAATTAGGAAATCTGCTCTCAAATAAATCCAATGACTGGAATCATATGAAAACTCTCTTTAATCAACCAGGGTAAGCGCTTTCACTTCGGAGCTTCATCAGACCACAATACCATAATCAAATGCACAGATGCTTAAGTACACCTAACAATTAAGTTAATAAAATCTGGATTAATCAATCAATCAATTAATCAATTGACAAATTCAAGATCCATGAAATCTGAAACACACTTTAAGACGCATCCAAAATACACTTAAACAACACATACACAACAAAGTGTTTCAAGAGCACATGAATCTAAAAAAACATATCTGCGAACAACTGATCTGCAAGGCTGATACATACTCTTAAGTCAAAAACTACTATATAACATGAAAATAATGTGTATATAACATACAAAACTACTATATAACATGAAAATAATGTGTATATAACATACATGAAAATAAAAATATATTAAAAAAGAAGAAGAAAAAAAAAAAATATATATATATATATATATATATATATATATATATATATATATATAAAATATAAATAAAAAATACATATATATATATTTTAAAAAATTTTCATAAACGCACTCTCATTTATTCTATTTACATAACCTCCTTCTTCTCAGTGCTGGTTTAATGGACATCCTTTCATTTAAAGCAAACCCTCTATCTGCCCTTAACATGAAGATCCAACGAATCTCTCTATATTCATTATAATTCCGAATATCTCCTTCGCTGATACTTGGAATAATGGCCTCAATAACCCTGAATGTGAAGGTATGTGTAGGGCCTGAACCCATAACGTGTTTGGACAAAGCATTGTTAGATGAACCCCTCCTAATATTATACAGATGTTCCCCCATCCTATCACACAGTGGTCTGTTAGTCTTGCCTCAGATGTCTTCTATCATCTGGATTTAGAGAAACAGTTTCGTTTTAAGAGGGATACATAATTGTTCAACCCAACATGTGGTTTATTTAGCGGAATGTGGATGCTGTGGAGCCTTTTACGTAGGCAAGACTAACAGACCACTACGTGATAGGATGAGGGAACATCTGTATAATATTAGGAGGGGTTCATCTAACAATGCTTTGTCCAAACACGTTATGGGTTCAGGCCCTACACATACCTTTACATTCAGGGTTATTGAGGCCATTATTCCAAGTATCAGAGAAGGAGATATTCGGAATTATACGGAATATAGAGAGATGAGTTGGATCTTCATGTTAATGGCAGATAGAGGGACTGGTTTAAGTGAAAGGGCGTCCATTAAACCAGCACTGAGAAGAAGGAGGTTATGTAAATAGAATAAATGAGAGTGTGTTTATGACTTTTTTTTTTAAATATATATATATATATATATATATATATATATATATGTATTTTTTTTTTTTTCATTTACATTTTATATATATATTTTTCTTCTTTTTTAATATATTTTTATTTTCTTGTATGTTATATACACATTATTTTCATGTTATATAGTAGTTTTTGACTTAAGAGTATGTATCAGCCTTGCAGATCAGTTGTTCGCAGATATGTTTTTTAGATTCATGTGCACTTGAAACACTTTGTTGTGTATGTGTTGTTTAAGTGTATTTTGGATGCGTCTTAAAGTGTGTTTCAGATTTCATGCATCTTGAATTTGTCAATTGATGAATTGATTGATTGATTAATCCAGATTTTATTAACTTAATTGTTAGGTGTACTTAAGCATCTGTGCATTTAATTATGGTATTGTGGTCTGATGAAGCTCTGAAGTGAAAGCGCTTACCCTGGTTGATTAAAGAGAGTTTCCGTATGATTCCAGTCATTGGATTTATTTGAGAGCAGATTTCCTAGTTGGATTTACTTTGGTTTATGTCCTGGCAGCCCTATTATGCTGGTTTGACTGTTTTTATAAAAATACACAGTTTTATTCTAATCGAATGAAGCTCTTTTCTTTGGCACAAATGTGTCAACTTCTTCAGATACAAACAATCTTTTTTTTTTAAAAAAAATGTTTGTATCTGAAGAAGTTGACACATTTGTGCCAACAAAAAGCACTTCATTTGATTAGAATAAAACTGTGTGTTTTTATAAGTTCATCGGCTCACAGTCATTTGTCGGAATTTCGTGGATTAGCTGTGTGGGGCAATGCATACTCTGTCCAATAGTGACTGCCCCATAATATGCAGTAGGCCACAAGGCAGCAAAACCCATGGCAGTATGTAAGGGAAGTGCCAAACAGCAGGGTCATAGGACTGATCCATGACTCACAATACTACAGTCCCCTACCACCAACTCATCAGTATTCACATGCAATTGCAGTACCGCAGTATATGTTTGCAAGGATATATCAGCAGACCACAGACTCCCAGGGCTGTCCCAGACAACCTGGCTATATGTCCTATTTTCCACAATATGCAGGAGTGAAAGTGTGATAGTGTGATAAATTAAAACTCACTTTCTGGTGGCTGTTGAGGCTCTGTGGGCTAAGTGCATTAGCATGGTTAATGGTGCTCATGCTTCAAAGTTAGCTAGACCTACAACTTTAGCATGTGAAGTATTCCTATGGTATGATTCCCACACACTGTCAATAAGTCACAATCTGCTACTACAAGAAGAGGGCCAAACCTACAGACATTATACATGCTCTGAGTAACCGAGAAGGTGGCTAGTATAACAGCAGGTCGCAACAAGTCAGAGCAGCAGTAGGATGTAAAAGCCATCACTTAACTGTGTCAGTATGGACAACGATTGAGTGGACACCAATTAGTAGTATATTACCAGAAAAACACAACCGTCTGAGGAGCAGAGCAAGCATATGGGGCAGAATGCAGGACATCCTGCAAAACAGGTACAGTCAGAGATGTGAAGACTGTAACCCTGTGTGTGGTGCTACACGATATACCCAAGTCACAGCATACCTATGACCACTTAGAGCAGGAAATATGGCCAAAGCCATGAACAGGAGTGGAACAAAGGCTTAAATATAAGGAGAAGGATTAACTAGTGGACAGACAAATGTAGAAAGTGCAGAGAATAACAGGTCATGCAGTAGCACGGGTTCTCTGGTGTGCATGGAGTTAGTAACTCAAATGTCTGTCATCAGTTCCTAATGTCAATCTGTAATGATTTGCCACTGATGTACCAGAAAATCACAATGCTATGTAAAATGTACCATACATATGATGCAAAATCCTGTACAGTCTATAGCAATCTGTACAGTCTCTAAGTATGAGTCATGTATTACATTCAGCACATAGCCGGGAATCCCTTGGACATAATATCAGAGAAGTTCTGGACTGTTGAATCAGGTGCAGCAGCCAAATGGCTGTAGCACACAAAACCTTGGACTGGAGTACAGATAGGTCTGGCCTGGAGTCACCTTGTAAGTACTGACATTCACAGTGAGCATGCTCCTACACTTAGCTAATTTCAGGTCATCTGCCTAAA